>NC_053493.1:17593563-17726212 GCF_905171775.1 Rana temporaria
ATACAGGAGACAGTCAGAGACTGCAGACATGATACAGGAGACGGTCAGAGACTGCAGACATGATACAGGAGACGGTCACAGACTGCAGACATGATACAGGAGACGGTCAGAGACTGCAGACATACTACAGGAGACGGTCACAGATTGCAGACATGATACAGGAGACGGTCAGAGACTGCAGACATGATACAGGAGACGGTCAGAGACTGCAGACATGATGCAGGAAACGGTCACAGATTGCAGACATGATACAGGAGACGGTTACAGATTGCAGACATGATACAGGAGACAGTCAGAGACTGCAGACGTGATACAGGAGACGGTCACAGATTGCAGACATGATACAGGAGACAGTCAGAGACTGCAGACATGATACAGGAGACGGTCAGAGACTGCAGACATGATACAGGAGATGGTTAGAGACTGCAGACATGATACAGGAGATGGTTAGAGACTGCAGACATGATACAGGAGACGGTCAGAGACTGCAGACATGATACAGGAGACGGTCACAGATTGCAGACATGATACAGGAGACGGTCAGAGACTGCAGACATGATACAGGAGACGGTCAGAGACTGCAGACATGATACAGGAGACGGTCAGAGACTGCAGACATGATACAGGAGACGGTCAGAGACTGCAGACATGATACAGGAGACGGTCACAGATTGCAGACATGATACAGGAGACGGTCAGAGACTGCAGACATGATACAGGAGACGGTCACAGATTGCAGACGTGATACAGGAGATGGTCAGAGACTGCAGACATGATACAGGAGACGGTCACAGATTGCAGACATGATACAGGAGACAGTCAGAGACTGCAGACATGATACAGGAGACGGTCAGAGACTGCAGACATGATACAGGAGACGGTCACAGATTGCAGACATGATACAGGAGACAGTCAGAGACTGCAGACATACTACAGGAGACGGTCACAGATTGCAGACATGATACAGGAGACGGTCAGAGACTGCAGACATGATACAGGAGACGGTCAGAGACTGCAGACATACTACAGGAGACGGTCACAGATTGCAGACATGATACAGGAGACGGTCAGAGACTGCAGACATGATACAGGAGACGGTCAGATTGCAGACATGATACAGGAGACGGTCAGAGACTGCAGACATGATACAGGAGACGGTCACAGATTGCAGACGTGATACAGGAGATGGTCAGAGACTGCAGACATACTACAGGAGACGGTCACAGATTGCAGACATGATACAGGAGACGGTCAGAGACTGCAGACATGATACAGGAGACGGTCAGAGACTGCAGACATACTACAGGAGACGGTCACAGATTGCAGACATGATACAGGAGACGGTTACAGATTGCAGACATGATACAGGAGACGGTCAGAGACTGCAGACATGATACAGGAGACGGTCAGATTGCAGACATGATACAGGAGACGGTCAGAGACTGCAGACATGATACAGGAGACGGTCACAGATTGCAGACGTGATACAGGAGATGGTCAGAGACTGCAGACATGATACAGGAGACGGTCACAGATTGCAGACATGATACAGGAGACGGTCACAGATTGCAGACATGATACAGGAGACAGTCAGAGACTGCAGACATGATACAGGAGACGGTCAGAGACTGCAGACATGATACAGGAGACGGTCACAGATTGCAGACATGATACAGGAGACAGTCAGAGACTGCAGACATGATACAGGAGACGGTCAGAGACTGCAGACATACTACAGGAGACGGTCACAGATTGCAGACATGATACAGGAGACGGTCAGAGACTGCAGACATGATACAGGAGACGGTCAGAGACTGCAGACATGATGCAGGAAACGGTCACAGATTGCAGACATGATACAGGAGACGGTTACAGATTGCAGACATGATACAGGAGACGGTCACAGATTGCAGACATGATACAGGAGACGGTCAGAGACTGCAGACATGATATAGGAGACGGTCAGAGACTGCAGACATGATACAGGAGACGGTCAGAGACTGCAGACATGATACAGGAGACGGTCAGATTGCAGACATGATACAGGAGACGGTCAGAGACTGCAGACATGATACAGGAGACGGTCAGAGACTGCAGACATACTACAGGAGACGGTCAGAGACTGCAGACATGATACAGGAGACGGTCAGATTGCAGACATGATACAGGAGACGGTCAGAGACTGCAGACATACTACAGGAGACGGTCACAGATTGCAGACATGATACAGGAGACGGTCAGAGACTGCAGACATGATACAGGAGACGGTCAGAGACTGCAGACATACTACAGGAGACGGTCACAGATTGCAGACATGATACAGGAGACAGTCAGAGACTGCAGACATGATACAGGAGACGGTCAGAGACTGCAGACATACTACAGGAGACGGTCACAGATTGCAGACATGATACAGGAGACAGTCAGAGACTGCAGACATGATACAGGAGACGGTCAGAGACTGCAGACATACTACAGGAGACGGTCACAGATTGCAGACATGATACAGGAGACGGTCAGAGACTGCAGACATGATACAGGAGACGGTCAGAGACTGCAGACATACTACAGGAGACGGTCAGAGACTGCAGACATGATACAGGAGACGGTCAGATTGCAGACATGATACAGGAGACGGTCAGAGACTGCAGACATACTACAGGAGACGGTCACAGATTGCAGACATGATACAGGAGACGGTCAGAGACTGCAGACATGATACAGGAGACGGTCAGAGACTGCAGACATACTACAGGAGACGGTCAGAGACTGCAGACATGATACAGGAGACGGTCAGATTGCAGACATGATACAGGAGACGGTCACAGATTGCAGACGTGATACAGGAGATGGTCACAGATTGCAGACGTGATACAGGAGACGGTCACAGATTGCAGACATGATACAGGAGACGGTTACAGATTGCAGACATGATACAGGAGACAGTCAGAGACTGCAGACATGATACAGGAGACGGTCAGAGACTGCAGACATGATACAGGAGACGGTCACAGATTGCAGACATGATACAGGAGACGGTCAGAGACTGCAGACATGATACAGGAGACGGTCACAGATTGCAGACATGATACAGGAGACGGTCAGAGACTGCAGACATACTACAGGAGACGGTCACAGATTGCAGACATGATACAGGAGACGGTCAGAGACTGCAGACATGATACAGGAGACGGTCAGAGACTGCAGACATGATGCAGGAAACGGTCACAGATTGCAGACATGATACAGGAGACGGTCACAGATTGCAGACATGATACAGGAGACGGTCAGAGACTGCAGACATGATACAGGAGACGGTCAGAGACTGCAGACATACTACAGGAGACGGTCACAGATTGCAGACATGATACAGGAGACGGTCAGAGACTGCAGACATGATACAGGAGACGGTCAGAGACTGCAGACATGATACAGGAGACGGTCACAGATTGCAGACGTGATACAGGAGATGGTCAGAGACTGCAGACATGATACAGGAGACGGTCACAGATTGCAGACATGATACAGGAGACGGTCAGAGACTGCAGACATACTACAGGAGACGGTCACAGATTGCAGACATGATACAGGAGACGGTCAGAGACTGCAGACATGATACAGGAGACGGTCAGAGACTGCAGACATGATGCAGGAAACGGTCAGAGACTGCAGACATGATGCAGGAAACGGTCACAGATTGCAGACATGATACAGGAGACGGTCAGAGACTGCAGACATGATACAGGAGACGGTCAGAGACTGCAGACATGATACAGGAGACGGTCAGATTGCAGACATGATACAGGAGACGGTCAGAGACTGCAGACATGATACAGGAGACGGTCAGATTGCAGACGTGATACAGGAGATGGTCAGAGACTGCAGACATGATACAGGAGACGGTCACAGATTGCAGACATGATACAGGAGACAGTCAGAGACTGCAGACATGATACAGGAGACGGTCAGAGACTGCAGACATGATACAGGAGACGGTCACAGATTGCAGACATGATACAGGAGACAGTCAGAGACTGCAGACATGATACAGGAGACGGTCAGAGACTGCAGACATGATACAGGAGACGGTCACAGATTGCAGACATGATACAGGAGACGGTCAGAGACTGCAGACATACTACAGGAGACGGTCACAGATTGCAGACATGATACAGGAGACGGTCAGAGACTGCAGACATGATACAGGAGACGGTCAGAGACTGCAGACATGATGCAGGAAACGGTCACAGATTGCAGACATGATACAGGAGACGGTTACAGATTGCAGACATGATACAGGAGACAGTCAGAGACTGCAGACGTGATACAGGAGACGGTCACAGATTGCAGACATGATACAGGAGACAGTCAGAGACTGCAGACATGATACAGGAGACGGTCAGAGACTGCAGACATGATACAGGAGATGGTTAGAGACTGCAGACATGATACAGGAGATGGTTAGAGACTGCAGACATGATACAGGAGACGGTCAGAGACTGCAGACATGATACAGGAGACGGTCACAGATTGCAGACATGATACAGGAGACGGTCAGAGACTGCAGACATGATACAGGAGACGGTCAGAGACTGCAGACATGATACAGGAGACGGTCAGAGACTGCAGACATGATACAGGAGACGGTCAGAGACTGCAGACATGATACAGGAGACGGTCACAGATTGCAGACATGATACAGGAGACGGTCAGAGACTGCAGACATGATACAGGAGACGGTCACAGATTGCAGACGTGATACAGGAGATGGTCAGAGACTGCAGACATGATACAGGAGACGGTCACAGATTGCAGACATGATACAGGAGACAGTCAGAGACTGCAGACATGATACAGGAGACGGTCAGAGACTGCAGACATGATACAGGAGACGGTCACAGATTGCAGACATGATACAGGAGACAGTCAGAGACTGCAGACATACTACAGGAGACGGTCACAGATTGCAGACATGATACAGGAGACGGTCAGAGACTGCAGACATGATACAGGAGACGGTCAGAGACTGCAGACATACTACAGGAGACGGTCACAGATTGCAGACATGATACAGGAGACGGTCAGAGACTGCAGACATGATACAGGAGACGGTCAGATTGCAGACATGATACAGGAGACGGTCAGAGACTGCAGACATGATACAGGAGACGGTCACAGATTGCAGACGTGATACAGGAGATGGTCAGAGACTGCAGACATACTACAGGAGACGGTCACAGATTGCAGACATGATACAGGAGACGGTCAGAGACTGCAGACATGATACAGGAGACGGTCAGAGACTGCAGACATACTACAGGAGACGGTCACAGATTGCAGACATGATACAGGAGACGATTACAGATTGCAGACATGATACAGGAGACGGTCAGAGACTGCAGACATGATACAGGAGACGGTCAGATTGCAGACATGATACAGGAGACGGTCAGAGACTGCAGACATGATACAGGAGACGGTCACAGATTGCAGACGTGATACAGGAGATGGTCAGAGACTGCAGACATGATACAGGAGACGGTCACAGATTGCAGACATGATACAGGAGACGGTCACAGATTGCAGACATGATACAGGAGACAGTCAGAGACTGCAGACATGATACAGGAGACGGTCAGAGACTGCAGACATGATACAGGAGACGGTCACAGATTGCAGACATGATACAGGAGACAGTCAGAGACTGCAGACATGATACAGGAGACGGTCAGAGACTGCAGACATACTACAGGAGACGGTCACAGATTGCAGACATGATACAGGAGACGGTCAGAGACTGCAGACATGATACAGGAGACGGTCAGAGACTGCAGACATGATGCAGGAAACGGTCACAGATTGCAGACATGATACAGGAGACGGTTACAGATTGCAGACATGATACAGGAGACGGTCACAGATTGCAGACATGATACAGGAGACGGTCAGAGACTGCAGACATGATATAGGAGACGGTCAGAGACTGCAGACATGAT
Source organism: Rana temporaria (assembly GCF_905171775.1). Lineage (NCBI taxonomy): Eukaryota > Metazoa > Chordata > Amphibia > Anura > Ranidae > Rana > Rana temporaria. The sequence goes on from NC_053493.1 coordinate 17,599,560, forward strand.
ACAGGAGACGGTCAGAGACTGCAGACATGATACAGGAGACGGTCAGATTGCAGACATGATACAGGAGACGGTCAGAGACTGCAGACATGATACAGGAGACGGTCAGAGACTGCAGACATGATACAGGAGACGGTCACAGATTGCAGACATGATACAGGAGACGGTCAGAGACTGCAGACATACTACAGGAGACGGTCACAGATTGCAGACATGATACAGGAGACGGTCAGAGACTGCAGACATGATACAGGAGACGGTCAGAGACTGCAGACATGATGCAGGAAACGGTCACAGATTGCAGACATGATACAGGAGACGGTCAGAGACTGCAGACATGATACAGGAGACGGTCAGATTGCAGACATGATACAGGAGAGGGTCAGAGACTGCAGACATGATACAGGAGACGGTCACAGATTGCAGACGTGATACAGGAGATGGTCAGAGACTGCAGACATGATACAGGAGACGGTTACAGATTGCAGACATGATACAGGAGACGGTTACAGATTGCAGACATGATACAGGAGACAGTCAGAGACTGCAGACATGATACAGGAGACGGTCAGAGACTGCAGACATGATACAGGAGACGGTCACAGATTGCAGACATGATACAGGAGACAGTCAGAGACTGCAGACATGATACAGGAGACGGTCAGAGACTGCAGACATGATACAGGAGACGGTCACAGATTGCAGACATGATACAGGAGACGGTCAGAGACTGCAGACATACTACAGGAGACGGTCACAGATTGCAGACATGATACAGGAGACGGTCAGAGACTGCAGACATGATACAGGAGACGGTCAGAGACTGCAGACATGATACAGGAGATGGTCACAGATTGCAGACATGATACAGGAGACGGTCAGAGACTGCAGACATACTACAGGAGACGGTCACAGATTGCAGACATGATACAGGAGACGGTCAGAGACTGCAGACATGATACAGGAGACGGTCAGAGACTGCAGACATGATACAGGAGACGGTCACAGATTGCAGACATGATACAGGAGACAGTCAGAGACTGCAGACATGATACAGGAGACGGTCAGAGACTGCAGACATGATACAGGAGACGGTCACAGATTGCAGACATGATACAGGAGACGGTCAGAGACTGCAGACATACTACAGGAGACGGTCACAGATTGCAGACATGATACAGGAGACGGTCAGAGACTGCAGACATGATACAGGAGACGGTCAGAGACTGCAGACATGATGCAGGAAACGGTCACAGATTGCAGACATGATACAGGAGACGGTCACAGATTGCAGACATGATACAGGAGACAGTCAGAGACTGCAGACGTGATACAGGAGACGGTCACAGATTGCAGACATGATACAGGAGACAGTCAGAGACTGCAGACATGATACAGGAGACGGTCACAGATTGCAGACATGATACAGGAGACAGTCAGAGACTGCAGACATGATACAGGAGACGGTCAGAGACTGCAGACATGATACAGGAGATGGTTAGAGACTGCAGACATGATACAGGAGATGGTTAGAGACTGCAGACATGATACAGGAGACGGTCAGAGACTGCAGACATGATACAGGAGACGGTCACAGATTGCAGACATGATACAGGAGACGGTCAGAGACTGCAGACATGATACAGGAGACGGTCAGAGACTGCAGACATGATATAGGAGACGGTCAGAGACTGCAGACATGATACAGGAGACGGTCAGAGACTGCAGACATGATACAGGAGACGGTCACAGATTGCAGACATGATACAGGAGACGGTCAGAGACTGCAGACATGATACAGGAGACGGTCACAGATTGCAGACATGATACAGGAGACGGTCAGAGACTGCAGACATGATACAGGAGACGGTCACAGATTGCAGACGTGATACAGGAGATGGTCAGAGACTGCAGACATGATACAGGAGACGGTCACAGATTGCAGACATGATACAGGAGACGGTTACAGATTGCAGACATGATACAGGAGACAGTCAGAGACTGCAGACATGATACAGGAGACGGTCAGAGACTGCAGACATGATACAGGAGACGGTCAGAGACTGCAGACATGATACAGGAGACGGTCACAGATTGCAGACATGATACAGGAGACGGTCAGAGACTGCAGACATACTACAGGAGACGGTCACAGATTGCAGACATGATACAGGAGACGGTCAGAGACTGCAGACATGATACAGGAGACGGTCAGAGACTGCAGACATACTACAGGAGACGGTCACAGATTGCAGACATGATACAGGAGACGGTCAGAGACTGCAGACATGATACAGGAGACGGTCAGATTGCAGACATGATACAGGAGACGGTCAGAGACTGCAGACATGATACAGGAGACGGTCACAGATTGCAGACGTGATACAGGAGATGGTCAGAGACTGCAGACATGATACAGGAGACGGTCACAGATTGCAGACATGATACAGGAGACGGTTACAGATTGCAGACATGATACAGGAGACAGTCAGAGACTGCAGACATGATACAGGAGACGGTCAGAGACTGCAGACATGATACAGGAGACGGTCAGAGACTGCAGACATGATACAGGAGACGGTCACAGATTGCAGACATGATACAGGAGACAGTCAGAGACTGCAGACATGATACAGGAGACGGTCAGAGACTGCAGACATACTACAGGAGACGGTCACAGATTGCAGACATGATACAGGAGACGGTCAGAGACTGCAGACATGATACAGGAGACGGTCAGAGACTGCAGACATGATGCAGGAAACGGTCACAGATTGCAGACATGATACAGGAGACGGTTACAGATTGCAGACATGATACAGGAGACAGTCAGAGACTGCAGACGTGATACAGGAGATTGTCAGAGACTGCAGACGTGATACAGGAGACGGTCACAGATTGCAGACATGATACAGGAGACAGTCAGAGACTGCAGACATGATACAGGAGACGGTCACAGATTGCAGACATGATACAGGAGACGGTCAGAGACTGCAGACATGATACAGGAGATGGTTAGAGACTGCAGACATGATACAGGAGATGGTTAGAGACTGCAGACATGATACAGGAGATGGTTAGAGACTGCAGACATGATACAGGAGACGGTCAGAGACTGCAGACATGATACAGGAGACGGTCAGAGACTGCAGACATGATACAGGAGATGGTTAGAGACTGCAGACAAAGTACACAAACAAGGAGAGGAGGGAGGGGAGAACTCTGCCACTTCGGTGCCCCCACTTCTGCAGGCGCCTGCCCTGCCTAGGATCGGCCCTGTGTATGTTCTCTATATACTCATATAGAGCACTTTTAGATACATTGACAGAGAACACCAAACCATTTGCATCAGTTCCCAGCCAAAACATTTTTTCATTGTTGGGTAGAGTGGGCAAAGGTTAGATTATCTGGTAACATTTTCACACTTTTTTTTTTGCCTACAAGGCCTTATTCACATGGGTTTTAGTGGTATGTACAGGCTTGGTGCCCAACAAGCGACTCATTCCATAGATACAGTGGGGAAATGAGTGTAGCCATCTAGGACAAGGAAGTGTGTTATTCACAAGATTCCCAGATAAAAATAGCCACTTTACCTGCATTGTACTGTGGGCGAGTTGCTGGGGAAGGGAGTTACCGCTCCAGGTGGATATGTTTAACCACTTAGGCAGCTAAAGGACCTGGGCTGTTTTTTGCGATTCGGCACTGCGTCGCTTTAACAGACAATTGCGCGGTCGTGCGACGTGGCACCCAAACAAAATTGGCGTCCTTTTTTTCCCACAAATAGAGCTTTCTTTTGGTGGTATTTGATCACCTCTGCGTTTTTTTTTTTTTTTTGCGCTCTAAACAAAAATAGATCGACAATTTTGAAAAAAAATGCAATATTTTTTACTTTTTGCTATAATAAAAATCCTCCAAAAAATATATAAAAAAAAAAATGTTTTCCCTCAGTTTAGGCCGATACGTATTCTACTTATTTTTGGTAAAAATAAGCGTTTATCGATTGGTTTGCGCAAAATTTATAGCGTTTACAAAATAGGGGATAGTTTTATTGCCTTTTTATTAATTTTTTACTACTAATGGCGGCGATCAGCGATTTTTTCGTGACTGCGACATTATGGCGGACACTTCGGACAATTTTGACACATTTTTGGGACCACTGTCATTTTAACAGCAAAAAAAGCATTAAAAATGCATTGTTTATTGTGAAAATTACAATTGCAGTTTGGGAGTTAACCACAAGGGGGCGCTGAAGGGGTTAAGTGTGACCTCATTTGTGTTTCTAACTGTAGGGGGGTGTGGCTGTAGGTGTGACATCATTGATTGTGTTTCCCTATAAAAGGGAACACACGATCGATGATGGCGCCACAGTGAAGAACGGGGAAGCCGTGTTTACACACAGCTCTCCCCGTTCTTCAGCTCCGGGGACCGATCACGGAACTCCAGCGGCGATCGGGTCCGCGGGTCCCGCGGTCACGGAGCTTCGGACCCACGGCTGGGCACTTAAAAAGGACGTACCTGTATGTGCCTGTGCCCAGCCGTGCCATTCTGCCGACGTATATGTGCAGGAGGCGGTCCTTAAGTGGTTAAGTGATCAGCGTCCTCTCAGGAAATCAAGGGTGCTGGCAATGCACAAGACAACTAGTAGAAAAGAAAATATGGACAGCCGCACTCCACAAAAACCTTGATGGTTGTCTTTATTTTAAAAGGATAAATGCACTACAAGTCACAGCAAAAAATACAGGGATGAGCAGCTGACGCGTTTCACACTATCCACTAGTGGCCACTGTAGGCAAAGTGACGTACCCCTACATTGCTGCCTACTTCTGGGTCCAGGGGACAATTTCATGCTTTCAACTTTGTGGGAAGAGTTTGGGGGACGGCCTCTTCTTGTTCCAACATGGCTGCGCACCAGAGCACAAAGGAAGGTCCATAAAGACATGGATGAGCGAGTTTGGGGTGGAGGAACTTGACTGGCCTACACAGAGTCCTGACCTCAACCTGATAGAACACCTTTGAGATGAATTAGATTGGAGACTGTGAGTCAGGCCTTCCCGTCCAACATCAGTGCCTGACCTCACATATGCGCTTCTGGAAGAATGGTCAAACATTCCCATAGACACACTCCTAAACCTTGTGGACGGCCTTCCCAGAAGAGTTGAAGGTGTTATAGCTGCAAAGGGCGGGGCCAACTCACTATTGAACCCTACGGACTAAGACTGGGATACAATTAAAGTTCATGTGTGTGTAAAGGCAGGCGTCCCAATACTTTTGGTAATTAGTGTATATGGGACTGGTATGGAATTCGAGTTCAAGGACATGGAGCAGCCAGATAGAAGTATGGAATGCATGAAGGGAAATCCGGTGATCCGGATCCATGAAGACTCCATTCCACGCTGTGCGTTATTCGCCAACAGGCCTTCTGATTAAAGGGCGTCTGTAATGTTTAGAAATGTTTCCCATACACATGTGACCATCATAATGTAAATAATCTCACCAATGTGTGTGTACGTGGTTCACAATCTTATATCAGAGCAGTTTGTTATCATACAATATCTCACAAAAGTAAGTACACCCCTCACATCTTTGTAAATAGTTTATTCTATCATTTCATGTGACAACACTGAAGAAATGACACTTTGCTACAATGTTGTGTAGTGAGTGTACAGCTTGTATAACAGTGTACATTTGCTGTCCCCTCAAAATAGTTCAACACACAGCCAATAATGTCTAAACCACTGGCAACAAAAGTGAGTACATCCCTAAGTGAAAATGTCCAAATTGGGCCCAAAGTGTCAATATTTTGTGTGGCCGCCATTATTTTTCAGCACTGCCTTAACCCTCTTGGGCATGGAGGTCACCAGAGCTTCACAGGTTGTCACTGGAGTCCTCTTCCACTCCTCCATGATGACATCACAGAGCTGGTGGATGTTAGAGACCTTGCGCTCCTCCACCTTCCGTTTGAGGAGCCCCACAGATGATCAATAGGGTTTAGGTCTGGAGACATGCTTGGCTAGTCCATCACCTTTACCCTCAGCTTCTTTAGCAAGGCAGTGGTCATCTTGGAGGTGTGTTTGGGGTCATTATCATGTTGGAATACTACCCTGCGGCCTAGTCTCTGAAGGGAGAGGATCATGCCCTGCTTCAGTATGTCTCACTACATGTTGGCATTCATGGTTCCCTCAATAATCTGTTGCTCCCCAGTGCCGGCAGCACTCATGCAGCCCCCAGACCATGACACTCCCACCACCATGCCTGACTGAAAGCAGTCTTACTTACCTGCTTCCCTCGACTCTCTCCTCTACTCCCCTATGGTCTGGCAGTTGACTCTCCCTCAGTCTCAGACATATCATTAAATTGTTTGCTTCCAACCTTGTGGTGACAGTTTGGTGAAGACCCTTTTCCAGTTCCAGCATGACTGTGCCCCCCCCCCCCCCCCCGGGTACAAAGCCATCTCCATAAAGACCAGTTGACCAGTCTGGCGTGGAGGAACTGGAGCTTCCTGCACAGAGCCCTGACCTCATCCCCACTGAACACCTTTGGGGGGAATTGGAATGCCGTATCTGAGCCATGTCTCCTCATACAACAGCGGTCACTTAATGGGAGGACCGCGGTCCAGATCTGGACCAAGGGACACTACTGTCCGGGACCGACAACCCGCCAGTCTGCAATGCTGGTTCCTCATCGCTGAGCAATCATTGGTTGGTAGGAGTGCTGTTGTCCTAGCAACTAATGAAATCACGTGTGTGCTCCGCCCTTGCAGAAAGCTTTTCCACCTAGCTTCTGCCCCCTGCCTGGCAGACTAAAAATAAATATCCATCAGGTACTGTTCATGTGATGGGCTCTACCAGTCTATAGGTTTAAAGAGGCACCCTGCTGGCCGCATCTGATTAAAGGGGGTCAACTGATGTAAAGGAGTATTCCGATTAGGGCACCTGATGTAAGGAGGCACTCTGATGGGCACACATAAAGTAAGGGGGCACCTGTTCTAACGGGGCACTCTGATGGGCGCACCCCAGATAAAAAGGGGCACTCTTATAAAGGTACCTGATGCAAAGGGGCACTCTGATGGGCGCACCTGATGCAAAGGGGCACTCTGATGGGCGCACCTGATGCAAAGGGGCACTCTGATGGGCGCACCTGATGCAAAGGGGCACTCTGATGGGCGCACCTGATGCAAAGGGGCACTCTGATGGGCGCACCTGATGCAAAGGGGCACTCTGATAAGGGTACCTGATGCAAAGGGGCACTCTGATAAGGGTACCTGATGCAAAGGGGCACTCTGATAAGGGTACCTGATGCAAAGGGGCACTCTGATGGGCGCACCTGATGCAAAGGGGCGCTGAATGTAAAGGGGGCACTCCTGATATAAAGGGACACCTAATGTAAGGGAGCTCTCTGATGGGCACACTGGATATAAAGAGGCACCTAATGTAAGGAAGCTCTCTGATGGGCACACCGGATATAAAGGGGCACCTGATGTAAGGGGGCACTCTGATGAGCACACCTGATGCAAAGGGGCACTCTGATTGGGGCATCTGATGAAAGGGGGCACTCTGAAGAACACACAAAATATAAAGGGGCATGCTGATTGGGGCACCTGATGTAAAGGGGGCACACCTGAAATAAGTAGCCATGTTTATGGGCACACCTGATGTAAAGGGGCACTCTGGGGCACCTAATAAAAGGGGGCACTTTGATGAGCACACCGGATATAAAGGGGCACTCTGAATGGGGTACCCGATGTAAAGGGGGCACCTGAAGTAAGTGGGCACCGGATGTAAGAGGGTACCCAATATATTTTTGATAGACATACAATAACCACAATCTTTCTGACTCATAGCAGAAACTTGAGATTCGGACCTGGGCTGGAAGAAAAACAAACAAGAAAAAATAAAAAAAATAATTGAAGCCTCAGTGTGCCCATCAAACGCAGCTACTGAGCCCAACAAACGCAGCCACTGTGCCCATCAAAGGCAGCCACTGTGCCCATCAAAGGCAGCCACTGTGCCCATCAAAGGCAGCCACTGTGCCATGCCAAACGCAGCCACTGTGCCCAGCAATTGTCGCCACTGTGCCCAGCAAGTGTCGCCACTGTGCCCAGCAAGTGTCACCACTGTGCCCAGCAAGTGTCACCACTGTGCCCTGTAAAAAGCTGCCACTGTGCCCTGTAAAAAGCCCCCTCCCCCCACCTGGCACTTACCTTTCTGGGGTCGGCCATCCTGCTTCTACCGTCCCTCGATGTCTTCTCCCGCCCTCAATGACGCTTCAGCCAATCAGGTTACCGGTAACCAGAACCGGTGAACCTGATTGGCTGAGACGCCTGTCAGTCTTATCCAAGGAACGCACCCCCAGTGCGTCCCTGGATAAGCATTTGGAAGCCGATTACAGCCCTCAGGCTGTAATCGGAAAGCCTATCGGAGCCGCTGGCTCTGATAGGCACTTCCACAGCCAACCAGCTGCCGTTATTCAGATGGCCGGCGCTCACCAGGGGGCCGGCCATCTGAATAGTCGGCGGCAGCGGCAATGCATGAATCTATGTATTGCATCAGTGGCAGTGCGGGAGTCAGAGGGGGCGGCGCTCCGGCGCCCTCTATGGACGCACCGCCACTGGTCATGTGGTGTAGCTCACAGTCAAAGACATAGGAACGTATTATTAGACTGGATTGTGGAATACAAATAAAAGTCGGGGCGACATTCCGGAGCTGAACCTGAAATCTTCTGCCATAAAATGAAGACTGATAAAAGTGAGAATTCTGTTGATTTATTGGCAATTAATTTCCCATGAATGGAGATCACATTCTTCCAGGCAACGATTAGAAAGAGTTCAGAAAAAAAAACAAAATTCCAGAGCAAATCGGCTATTTCTTGGTGTGTGCTTCCAGCAGAACCTTGGCTTCATTGATCTTGGTTGCGATGTATGGAGAGCCGCCTGGGAAAGGGAGGAGATGGTTACAGTGGTGAGAGGATTGTGGACACGGGGAGAAAATCTGTCCAATCAGGACAAAGAGACCGATTTTTTTTTATGGATCTCCACCGTCTCCTGACTGACACCCAACCCCCGCAATCCTTTGCTGCACCACCCACCTGCTGGAGCCCTGGGTCGGCTCGTACAATGAACGGACATAGGACTAAAAATTGCCTTGCCATTACCCCCATAAAACACTGGTCAGAGGCCTCTAATTAGGTTTATAGAAAGTACAGGCCAGCAACTCGACGGCTTCTCCATAGGAAATATATATTGAAGCATTACAGCAGTAACATCATCCAAAAATGCTGACGTGTTTCGGCCTAAGGCCGAAACGCGTCAGAATTTTTGGATGATGTTACTGCTGTAATGCTTCAATAAATATTTTCTATGGAGAAGCTGTCGAGTTGCCGGCCTGTACTTTCTATGGATCACCTGTGAGCTTAACCACTTAAGCCCCGGACCTTTAGGCAGCTAAAAAGGACCTGGCCAGTTTTTGCCATTCGGCACTGCGTCGCTTTAACTGACAATTGCGCGGTCGTGCGACGTGGCTCCCAAACAAAATTGGCATCCTTTTCTTCCCACAAATAGAGCTTTCTTTTGGTGGTATTTGATCACCTCTGCGGTTTTTATTTTTTGCTCTATAAACAAAAATAGAGCGACAGTTTTGAAAAAAATGCAATATTTTTTACTTTGTGCTATAATAAATATCCCCAAAAATATATAAGAAAACTTTTTTTTCCCTCAGTTTAGGCCGATACGTATTCTTCTACATATTTCATATTTTTGGTAAAAAAAATAAAAAATAAAAATCGCAATAAGCGTTTATCGATTGGTTTGCGCAAAATTTATAGCGTTTACAAAATAGGATATAGTTTTATTGCATTTTTATTTTTTAATTTTTTTTTACTACTATTGGTGGCGATCAGCGATTTTTTTCGTGACTGCGACATTATGGTGGACACTTCGGACAATTTTGACACATTTTTGGGACCATTGTCATTTTCACAGGAAAAAAATGCATTTAAAAATGCATTGTTTATTGTGAAAAAATTTTTTTTTTCTTTTTCATTGCAATTGATTGGGTATTTGCAGAGTGACGCTTCACCTCATTTATTAACCACTAGCCAACGTCGTTATCTACTTGCCGACCAGCCGCCGCAATTCTACGTCGGCAGGTCGGCTCCCCTGCGCGAGAGCCCGTAACTCTACGTCGGCTCTCGAAGTGGCCACTAGGGGCGCACGCCCCCCGCTCGTCCCTGACTCCCGTGCGCTTGCCCGATCGCCGCCGGCACCCGCGATTGCTCGTTACAGAGCGAGGAACGGGAGCTGTGTGTGTAAACACACGGCTCCCGGTCCTGTCAGGGGAGAAATGCTGATCTTCTGTATATATAATGTATGAACAGCGATCAGTCATTTCCCCAAGTGAGGCCACCCCCCCTACAGTTAGAACACACCCAGGGAACATACTTAACCCCTTCCTCGCCCCCTAGTGTTAACCCCTTCACTGCCAGTGGCATTTTTATAGTAATCCAATGCATTTTTATAGCACTGTTCGCTATAAAAATGCCAATGGTCCCAAAAATGTGTCAAAAGTGTCCGAAATGTCCGCCATAATGTCGCAGTACCGAAAAAAAAAAAAAAAAAAAAAAAAAAAGCTGCTGATCGCCGCCATTACTAGCAAAAGAAATAAAATAAAAATGCCATAAAACTACCCCCTATTTTGTAAACGCTATAACTTGTGCGCAAACCAATCAATAAACGTTTATTGCGATTTTTTTTTACGAAAAATATGTAGAATACGTATCAGCCTAAACTGAGGAAAAACATTTTTTTTATATATTTTTGGGGGATATTTATTATAGCAAAAAGTAAAAAATATTCATTTTTTTCAAAATTGTCGCTTTATTTTTGTTTATAGCGCAAAAAACTAAAAACCGCAGAGGTGATCAAATACCACCAAAAGAAAGCTCTGTTTGTGGGGAAAAAAGGACGCCAATTTTGTTTGGGAGCCACGTCGCACGACCGCGCAATTGTCAGTTAAAGCGACGCAGTGCCGAATCGCAAAAAGTGCTCTGGTCTTTGACCAGCAATATGATCCGGGGGTTAAGTGGTTATACTGCGGCAGTTCGTCTCTCGCCCGCAAATCGCCGTAGCTGTACATCAGCCCTTTTAACAGCGATGGCAGGCGCGCGCCCGCTGCACGGCAATCGCAATAAGCGTTTATTGATCGGTTTGCGCAAAAGTTATAGCATCTACAAAATAGGTGATCGTTTTATGGCATTTTTATTAAAAGTTTTTTTTACTAGTAATGGCGGCGATCAGCGATTTTTATCGTGATTGCGACATTATGGCAGACACTTTTGACACATTTTTGGGAACAGTCATTTTTACAGCAATCAGTGCTATAAAAATGCACCGATTACTGTGAAAATGACACTGGCAGGGAAGGAGTTAAAACTAGGTGGCGCTGAAGGGATTAAGTGTACCTAGGGATGTGTTCTAACTGTGGGGGGGGGCTGCGTGTGACACGACACTGATCACCGCTTTCGATTACAGGGAGCTGTGGTCAGTGTCCTGTCACTAGGAAGACTGGGGAAATGCCTTGTTTACATTAGCACTTCCCCCTTCTTCCTCACCGCGAGACGATCGCTGGTATGCCCGCGGACATCGAGTCCGCTGGACCCTCGGTCGAAGTCACAGAGCTTGCGGCGCGCGCGTGTCCACAATGCCGCTTCTTAAAGGGGACGTATATATACGTCCTTTTGCCTGTGCCATTCTGCCGACGTATATCTGGGTGCGGTGGTCGGCATGTGGTTAACATGATGTAAAAAAATAAAAAAGGATATAGAAGAGAGACGACAATATTTAGCGGCCCTCACCTTTGTCAGGGTGGTTCAGCAGCATAATCCGTCTGTGAGCTTCTCTTATCTTTGTTATATTTGCGGTCGGGCTGCAACAAAAACAGGTCTAGGTCAACACTTTATAAAAACGACAAAAAAGCCCAAAGGTCATCATTATATAAAAAGGGAGCTCCAGCCAATCAGATCAAGCAGAAGTCAGCGCAGCAGCAGGGGTTTCAGTACATTTCTCTGCTTAACCATTTCAATACTGGGCACCCCCCCCCCCCCTTTCCTGACATTTTTACAAAAAAAAATCCACAAATAGAGCTTTCTATTTATTGCTAAACAAACCAAAAAAGTTTCTTTGTTTCTGTTATAAAAGTTTGTTTTCTTCTTCACTGATGGGCACCGATGAGACGGCACTGATATGTAGAATTGATGGGCAGCACTGATAATGAGGTACTGAAAGGTTTTCCTGATGGGCACCGACAGGTGTTTCTGATGGGGCACTGACTGGCAGCTGATTGGCACTGTTGGTGGCACATCTGATGGGACTGTGCGAATAATCAATTTGCCAATTATCAGAACAGACCCCTCCCCCCGCGCCTTTGACAGGGAGAGCTGCCGATCAGCTCTCCCTATCAGCGCAATCTGAAGAAAGACGTTTACCGGCACTTCCTGGCCGTGATTGGCCACGTAGTAAAGAGCCTCGGCCGTCATTCTGCTACAGGCCGGGAGGGAAGTGGATAACCTCCCTGGCGGTATTCCAGAGTTTGGCTCGGGGGTTAATTTTCATTACCAAAAGCGGTAACCCCCGAGCCACACTCGGGATTGCATCGCAGTATCCTGGTACAATTACTTACCTTGTCCCCAGGATCCTGTGATGTCCTACTCCCCCCCTCGCCGGATTCTTTGCCCGATGTATCAATGTTCCAGGCTCTGTTCCCTCGCGACGCATGGGGGCAGAGCTGGGCGACAAATTAAAAAAAAAGTACAAAACACATAACACACATAATCTTACAGATTACAATGTATCAAATTATTTCACATCAATTTTGTCCCCAAAGCTTTGTTCAGTGCCCTGCCTTCACTTTTATATTATATACACTCATCTAGTTTTATATTATATATACACACTGATCTAGTTTTATATTATATACAGACACACACACACACACTCATCTAGTTTTATATTATTAATACACACACTCATCTAGTTTTATATTATATATACACACTGATCTAGTTTTATATTATATATACACACACACACACACACACACACACACACACACACACACACTCATCTAGTTTTATATTATATATACACACACTCATCTAGTTTTTTATTTTATACACTGATCTAGTTTTATATTATATACCGTATATACTCGAGTATAAGCCGAGTTTTTCAGCACATCTTTTTGTGCCGAAATTGCCCCCCTCAGCTTATTCTTGAAACACCTTTTTGCGCCTGATCTCCCGGACTTTGTAGACCCGGTACCGGCCGGCCGTAGATTCCCTGGACCCCAAGCTTGGCACACATATACCCCACTCTTCCTCTAAGTGTGCAGAATTTGTTGTTCGGGGGACCTACGGTCAGGGAGCACCGATTTTTCAAAGCCGTACACCCCTTCCATAGACTCCCATGTTAAACGTCAGTCTAGTCATGGGCACAGTGAGGCATACACATGGGCACAGTGAGGCATGGGCATAGTGAGGCATGGACACAGTGAGTCATGGACACAGTGAGGCATGGGCACAGTGAGGCATGGGCACAGTGAGGCATGGGCACAGTGAGGCATGCAGATGGACACCCTAGGCTTATACTCGAGTCGATACATTTTTCCATTTTTTTGTGGTAAAATTAGGTGCCTCGGCTTATATCCGAGTATATACAGTACACTGATCTAGTTTTATATTACTGTATATCGCGCACTTTTTTGCCCTGAAAATCAGGGCAAAATCGTGGGTGCGCGATATACACCGATACCCGCACCGAGTTTAAATACTGCGCCGACATATACCGAGCGCAGTACACTCGTGTATAGTCGGGCAGTCTCGGCTCCTCTCGCGCTGACGTCCTGGACATACAGGACGTCAGCGCGAGAGGAGCCGAGCCTGCCAGACTATACACGAGTGTACTGCGCTCGGTATATGTCGGCGCAGTATTCAAACTCGGCGCGGGAAACGAGCGGGGAGGACGCAAGGACGCCGCAGAAGGACGCCGGACCAGACGAAGAGGACACCCGAAGCCGCAGACGGACCCGACGAAGAGGACACCCGAAGCCGCAGACGGACGCCGGACCCGATGAGGCCGCCGATGGACACCACGCAAGACACCAAAACTGTAAGCACAAAAAATAACTTTTTCCACAGGAATTCGGGGAAACTTTAGGGGTGCGCGCTATACGCGGGAGCGCGCTATACCCCAATAAATACGGTGTGTATATATATATATATATATATATATATATATATATATATATATATATATATATATAATATATATATATATATATATATATATATATATATATATATATATATATATATATATATATACACATACATATAATTTTATAATTATTTATTATATTATAATTTATGATTTGTGTTTCAAACTTTATCAGACTCTTGTTTGGACAGACTAAGGCAAGTTATTCCTAAGAGTTACAGGCCTACAGTATAAAACGACAAATTTCCATGCAAAACAATTGTACCGCTTTGACATTCAAAAAATCAGACATAATCATACCGCCAGGGAGGTTAAAAAAGGTCACAGTAATACCCAGCTCCCATCGATTGACTCATTTTCAGCTTGAATTTTTCCCATGTGCCATCAGTTATTTTTTTTATAAAATTATTTTTATTAGGTTTTTTTAAAGGTACATAAAGACAGAGCCTCGGGCATACCTCGGCTCGCCAAAAAAAAAAAAAAAAAAAAAAAAAAAAACCACAGGCAGGTATGCTACATGCACATGAGCCAAGAACGAGTAAAAGGATGATCAAGTCCAGGGGTCTTCAAACTTTGGCCCTCCAGTTGTTCAGGAACTACAATTCCCATCATGCCCTATTCATGTCTGAATGTCAGTGTGTTACAATTAGGGTTGTCCCGATACAACTTTTTTAGGACCGAGTACTCGCGGATACCGATTACCGATACTTTTTTTTAATGCCAAGTGTCAGTTCGACTGATGGGCACCGACTGATGGGGACTGATAGGTGGCACCTATGAGCACTGGCACTGACAGGTGGCACTGATGGTACTGATAGGCGGCAGTTATGGCACTGACAGGTGGCTGGCACTGATAGGCGGCAGTTATGGGCACTGACAGGTGGCTGGCACTGATAGGCGGCAGTTATGGGCACTGACAGGTGGCGGGCACTGATAGGCGGCAGTTATGGGCACTGACAGGTGGCTGGCACTGATGGGCGGCAGTTATGGGCACTAATAGGTGGCTGGCACTGTTAGATGGAACTGATAGGCGGCACTTATAGGCACTGAAAGGTGGCTGGCAGTTATGGGCACTGACAGGTGGCTGGCACTGATAGGCGGCAGTTATGGGCACCGACAAGTGGCTGGCACTGACAGGCGGCAGTTATGGGCACTAATAGGTGGCTGGCACTGATAGGCGGCAGTTATGGGCACTAATAGGTGGCTGGCACTGATAGGCGGCAGTTATGGGCACTAATAGGTGGCTGGCACTGTTAGATGGAACTAATAGGCGGCACTTATAGGCACTGACAGGTGGCTGGCACTGATAGGCGGCAGTTATGGGCACTGACAGGTGGCTGGCACTGATAGGCAGCAGTTATGGGCACTAATAGGTGGCTGGCACTGTTAGATGGAACTGATAGGCAGCACTTATAGGCACTGACAGGTGGCTGGCACTGATAGGCGTCAGTTATGGGCACCGACAAGTGGCTGGCACTGACAGGCGGCAGTAATGGGCACTGATAGGTGGCTGGCACTGTTAGGTGGTACTGATACTTATAGGCACTGACAGGTGGCTGGCACGTATGCAATGTGAGATAGTGTGTACAAGTGACAGTATTCATTCAGCATTTACAAAATCTATTTTACTTGCCGAGGGCTGCCTCCTGCTATGATGTCCGTCCTGCTCTCCGCCCATCCTGCTGTCCACCCGCTCTCAGCACTTAGCACGATCTCAGCCCCCGCACTCCGCCCCCTTTCTGCCCGCTCGTCACCTAAAAAAAAGTATCGGCAGAAGCATCGGGAGCATTTGCACGAGTACAAGTACTCGTGCAAATGCTCAGTATCGGGACAACCCTAGTTACAATGCCTTATGGGATGTGTAGTTCTACAACAGCTGGAGGGCCGTAGTTTGAGGATCCCTGACCTAATCAGTCGGCTTCTGCTCCTTCATTGTCCATCCACAGGCCAGGTGCAGTGAGGTGACCAACTTGTATTGTATAATAAGCCGGGCTTGTGATTTTTAGCAGAGCTGTGTAAATCTGAAGACTGGTTGGACAGAAATACAAAATTAATTTACAGGTAGAAAAAGCTCCCATATATTTTAATCGGCGTCTGACCTGGAATTTAGTTTTTAATTGGAATGGTTTTTGGATTTACAAGATTCTTCTAATCTTCTGGCTGGCAGGGAAAGTGTCACAGGATATGGTAACTGGGTCACCCTCTCCTCCCATTCCACCACCTCCCCCACATCCAAAATACCAGCGTAGAGAGAAGGCGGCATAGACAGGCACTGTATACACATTGGGGAGATTTCCTGAAACTGGAGCACTCAGAATCTGATGCAGCTCTGCATGGTAGCCAATCCGCTTCAACTTCACCTTGTTCAATTAAAGCGGGGTTCCAACCACAATTTGCATTTTTTTATGTCCTTTCATCAATCTTTGTTTTACTATCAATCTTACTATTTAAAAATTCGCCGCCGCTCCGCTGACTTATTCACAAGGAACACTTCATAAATTTGTGTGTTGATCGTTGTGATTTTGCTTGTGGGCATTGTGAAGCCCACAAGTAATTACTTCCGGGAATCCTCTGGTGACGACTGCTGAAGGGCCGCCCGTCCCGCCCCATTCTCGCGCAAGACAGCAGCAGCGCCGTGCCGTCAACCACTTGGTTTGTCATCACAACGGGCGGCTGACGTGCCCGCCGTTGTGATGGCAACCAACAGTGTAAGGACCTGGAATCGCGTCACTTCCTGTTTCGAAGTCCCGCGATTCCAGCGCTAGGGGTAGCTCACTGCATCCTGGGAAATGATGACACACATTTCCCAGGAGCATTAGCGTTCGGAGGAGCCGACGTCAGGATCCTAGGTGAATCCGAAGGCAGATTTCGTGGGACAGCATAGCAACAGGCATTTCCAGGTGAGTAAAAAAATTGTTTTTTTCCTTTTTTAGGTGTAATGTGCACTATAAAAGGAAAAAATTTTTTTTGATGGAAACTCCATTTTAACCACTTGCCGCCCGCCAATGACAGATTGACGGCGGCAAAGTGGTTGTAGAATCCTGACTGGACGTCATATGACGTCCTCAGGATTCTGAGCCGCTGCGCGCCCCCGGGGGCGCGTATCGCGGCGATCGTTGTTGCAGGGTGTCAGTCTGACACCCCGCAACACCGATCAAGGTAAAGTCTCTCACGGAGACTCTTTACCACGTGATCAGCCGTGTCCAATCACGGCTGATCACGATGTAAATAGGAAAAGCCGGTAATCGGCTTTTCCTCACTCCCGTCTCTCAGACGCGAGTAGAGGAGAGCCAATCGGCTGCTCCTGCGACAGGGGGGGGGATTTGTGCTGATCGATCATCAGCACAGCCCCCCGAGGATGCCCACTGGACCACCAGGGATGGCCATATAGACCACCAGAAATTAAAAAAAATAAAAATAAAGGATGCCACCCTAGACCACCAGGGATGAGGAGAACACAGAAAATGGATGCCAATCAGTGCCGCAATGGATGCCAATCAGTGCCCACAATGGGCATCACTGATTGGCAGGCATTGTTTGGCACTGATTGGCATCCATTAGTACAACACATACAATAGTGCCCATCTATGCCCATCCGTGCCACCTATCAGTGCCCATCCATGCCGCCTATCAGTGCCCATCCATGCCGCCTATCCGTGCCCATCCATGCCGCCTATCCGTGCCCATCCATGCCGCATATTAGTGCCCATAAATGGTGCCCATCAGTGCCGCCTTATCAGTGCCCGTCAGTGCAGTACCATCAGTGCCCACCAGTGAAGGAGAAAACGTACTTATTTACAATGTTTTATAACAAACAAAACTATTTTTTTCTAATTTTTTTTTTTTTTTTTGCAGAAAATAAATATCCCAGAGGTGATCAAATACCACCAAAAGAAAGCTCTATTTGTGGGAACAAAATGATAAAAATTTTGTTTGGGTACAGTGTAGCATGACCGCGCAATTGTCATTCAAGTGCAACAGTGCTGAAAGCTAAAAATTGGTCTGGGCAGGAAGGTGTATAAGTGCCCCCCTGTATGGAAGTGGTTAAGCTTTGACAATAAAACCTGAAAGCCGATTGGTTTCTATGCAGATCTGCACCAGATTTTGCACACTCCAGCTTCAGTAAACGGATCTCTTCTACCGCAGACTACCAGAGATATACGGTATTTAACCACTTCCTATCCGGGCCAATTCTGGCACTTCGCTCCTACATGAAAAAAAATCATAATTTTTTTTTGCTAGAAAACTACATTATATGTGTTTTTTTTTTTTTAGCAGAGACCCTAGAGAATACAATATCGGTCATTGCAACTTGATATCTCGCACTGTATTTGCACAGCAATTTTTTAAACACTTTTTTTGGGGGAAAAAATAACGGTTCCATGCTTGAAAAAAAAAAAAAAAAAAACAAAAAAAAAGACAGTAACGTTATCCCAATTTTTTGTGAAAGATGATGTTACGCCGAATAGATAGATACCTAACATGTCACGCTTCAAAAATTGCACACGCTCGTGGAATGGCGCCAAACTTTGGCACTTAAAAATCCTCATAGGCAATGCTTTAAATTGTATTTACAGGTTGCATGTTTTGAGTTACAGAGGAGGTCTAGGTCTAGAATGATTGCTCTGACTCTAACGTTCGCGGCGATACCTCACATGTGTGGTTTGAACACCGCTTTCATATGTGGGCAGGACTTACGTATGCGTTCGCTTCTGCATGCGATCTCACGGAGACGGGGTGCTTTAATTTTTTTATTGATAATTTAACTTTTCTTTTTTTAGTTTGACACCTTTAAAAAAAAAAAAGTCTGATCACTTTTATTCCTATTACAAGGAATGTAAACATCCCTTGCAATAGAAATATGGCATGACAGGTCCTCTTGGTCAATAAGACCCCACATCTCACCACTAGGCTGGGAAGCCTGAAATAAAAAAAAAAAAAAATCACGGCTTCCCAGCCGAGGCGGCGCCGTTTGTTTGAATGCAGAGGCCGGGCGTGATGCTATAACATCGCGCCCGGCCTCCGACGATCATAGAGATTCAGGCGACCATCTGGTCCCCCGGAAATCTTTTTGGTAAACATCTGGGGCAGGTGGATCCGTTCTCCGACTCACCGATTGCAGTGATGAGTTGGTAGAAGCACCGGAGGGCAACGGGAAAGGAGGTGGGGGATGTCCCCTCTCGCCGCCCGTAAGAACGATCAAGAGGCGAAACAACCGATATGATCGTTCCAATGGTGCAGAGAATCGGTGGCTGAAAAAGCCGGATATTTGAACGATGCCTGTAGCTGCAGCCATCATTCAGAAATCCCCGCTCAAAGTCAAGGATGTCCATGGACATACCTTGGGCGGGAAGTGGTTAAAGGTGAAGCTTAAGCTGCTCATAATTTTGCCTTCTCCTTTCTTCCTTTTATCAACATGCTAATGAAATGCTTGGAATCGTGCCATGGACCTCAAAAATGCACAGGCATTGTTTCCAGTCGCGGCAAAATCGCGCGACTTTCGGGACGCAATATTGGAAACATAGCCTAAAGGTTTTTTTTTTTTAACCTTAAAGGGGTTGTAAAGGTACAATTTGTTTTCCCTAAATATCTTCCTTTCCCTTAGTGCAGTCCTCCTTCACTTACCTCATCCTTCCATTTTTCTTTTAAATGTCCTTATTTCTTCTGAGAAATCCTCACTTCCTGTTCTTCTGTCTGTAACTCCACACAGTAATGCAAGGCTTTCTCCCTGGTGTGGAGTGTCATGCTCGCCCCCTCCCTTGGACTACAGGAGAGTCAGGACGCCCACTAACACACAGCTCCTTTCTCTATCTGCAACGTAGGACTGCACTAACCCCTTTAATACATTCTATATACCGACGTACTGGTACAGCGATTTGCGTGAAGTAGTTACTGATGGCAGAACATAGAAACGTTGGGTAAAACACACTTAGATTGAGATCATTTGTATTTATTGATGATGTGGCTCTTCGCCCCTTACCTGACTCCCAACACCAGGGCAGCTTCTCTTTTAGTCATTTTGGGTTCAAATCCACCTTTGTAATAACCGCCAAATGCCTAAAAAAATAAGAAAAGGCTAGTCTGTAGGAACTTATTGCAAATGTGTACAAAATATATATGACAAAAATATATATGAAAAAAAATAAAAAACACACACCACACAATTCTTAAAGGGAACCTATACAGACAAATACATTAAGTGCCACTGCCAACCACATTTTTAACCACTTAAGGACCAGCCCCTGTATATATATACGTTGGCAGAACGGCACGGACAGGCCTGTCCGTGTGGTCGTGCACACAACCCTGCCGCCATCCTTATGAGTCGGACCGCGGGTCCACACTATAATTAGTTGGGTATATCTTTTATTCTAGTGACAGACTCCAATATATACCGTATATACTCGAGTATAAGCCGAGGCACCTAATTTTACCACAAAAACTGGGAAAACGCATTGACTCGAGTATAAGCCTAGGGCAGGGGTGTCCAAACTTTTTTCTCCTGCCTTTGTGGCTGTGTGTGGTGAAGAGATGAGCCGGGCGTGTTATTTGGATATACTGTATATATTTTATTTGTGGCTCCAACGAATCCCAGAGCGCTGCTTAGGACGAAGGATGAGCTTGGGCGTGTTATTTGGATATACCTCAATTATTGGCGTATAACACACACAGGCTTACCATTGCCATGAATGCAGCCTCACTATTGCCATGAATGCAGCCTCACCATTGCCATGAATGCAGCCTTACCAATGCATACCATTGCAACCAATGCAGCCTCACATGTGCCATAAATGCATCCTTACCATTGCCATCAGTGCAGCCTGAACGATGCCCATCTGCAGCCTCGGAGGGCAGAGGGAGGGAGGCGGGACGAGTGCCGACAGATTACAAACAGGAGAATCTCTTGTTTACCCTGTGGCCTCTTTAATACAAAGTCCTGCCTCCTATGATAGACAGAACAGTCGTCCAATGGCATCCCAGGAGACGGGACTTCCAATACAGACGCTGCTGAGTAAACAGGAGATTCTCTTCATGTAATCTGACGGCGCTCGTCCTGCCCCCTCCCTGTCCCCTCCAAGGCAGCGCCAATAAATACAGTATATACAAACAATATATATATATCCAAATCCCCAGGGGGGCCATATTAAATCAAAAGGGGGGCCACATTTGGCCCCCGGGCCTGACTTTGGACATGCCTGGCCTAGGGTGTCCACCTGCATGCCTCACTGTGCCTCATTGTGCCCATGTGCATGCCTCACTGTGTCAATGAAAAAAAAAATTGAAGGGCTTTTGGACTTTGTAGGCACAGTAATAGACAAATGTAGAAAAATATAAAAAAATTATTGATATAAATACATAAAGTTAAATTCTAAAAAACCTTTACATTGCAGAAAATATACAAAAACATACAATCAGATCATAGCATGTGCTAATGGTGTGTCCATGCCTGACGTTTAACATGGGAGTCTATGGAAAGGGTTGCCTGGCTTTGAAAAATCGGTGCTCCCCAGCCGTAGGTCCCCCAGACAACATACTTTGCACACTTTGTAGAGGAGAAATGAGGCTACATGTGTGCCAATCTTTGGGTCCAGGGGACCTACGACTGGCCGGTACCGGGTCCCCAAAGTCACCAGAGAAATTACAGTTTAACATGGGAGTCTATGGAAGGGGTGCCCCCCAGCCGTAGGTCCCCCGGACAACAAACTTTACACACTTGTAGAGGAAGAGTGGGGCTACATGTGTGCCAAGTCCAGCCGGTACCGGGTCCCCAAAGTCTGGGAGATCAGGCGCAAAAAGGTGACTCGAGTATAAGCCGAGGGGGGTATTTTTAGCACAAAGAAAAATGTGCTGAAAAACTCGGCTTATACTCGAGTATATACTGTATATATGCAATTTTTTTTTTTTTTTGCTCATAGCTCCACTTTCAGTAGCGAACGAAGGATGAAAAGTGTGGTCCTGCAGCTTCTAAGGGCCTTTAAAAACCAGATCTGCAAGGGCAGCTTTTGTATTTCTAGGTTCCTTTTAAAGTGGACCAATATCCTAAAAACCATTTACCGTTAATGCTCCCCAAAAAGAAAGGCGATTAAATCCCTTCTGTAATCACAGGAATCCAGCCACATGGTAGGATTAGTGTTCAGGCAGAGCTGTGAATAGCTGGCTCTGTATGACCATCACTCGCTTGACCCCATTCAACCAGAGCTGTCGCACTTACACAACTGACCACTAGAGGCAGCACACATTCTAATGATTACAACATTGATCCGTAGCAATCAATAGTTGCTCTTTGCACAGGTTTTGTACAGCAGTAATGATGCGACTGCTACTTTTACAAGATGATCATGCGCAGCCTATTGCATTAGGGTGTGCACCCCAAAGCTCAAACTCACACTACCGATAACTCGCAATGTTCATTCAGAAAGGTAAGAGGCCGGTAAATTACATATTTAACGGCCCCTTCCCGCACTCATCCTAAAACATCTCTGCAGCAACAGCCAACGCGAAAGGAGAGGAGGGAAGTCGGAGGCGCGGTGGGAGTGGAGGGCAGTGGGGGGAATCTGTGCCTCATAGGATGATTAGGGTGTGCCTGGGCACACCTGGCACACCCTCTGCGCACGCCTATGAAGATGATATCTGGGTTTGTAAAAAGAGTTAGTGAACACAAAGTGGATTTATATCCTTTCTGGCTACTGAAGATTGTATTTGAATGAATAAAAGTTTTTATGTCTGGATTTCAGTTTTAACATATCAGAGTACATGTCCCTCAACAGCGACTCTTCCGTGGAGACCAGCGATGGAAGTCACCCTCCGCCTAGTGTGGTCCGCCCCTCTTTGTGACATCATCAGGTGGCTGCAGTCTTCTTGGGCCCGAGAGGACCCCACCACTGGACAGCCAATGGGTACTGTCCACACCACCCAGGCAGTGACCTAGATACCCAAAGAAGGGAATAACCTGTTCAGCAGTCCAGTAGAAGAGAAGACTCAGGACCTGGAGCATCACATGACAGCAAATTTAGAAGGCGTATTTGGGGCTTTTGCATAAGTGGTTTTTTTTTATTATAGAAATTGATGTAGCAATTACTGTATTTATTGGCATATAACACTCACTTTTTTACCCTGAAAATAGAGGGTAAACTGTGCCTGTGTGTTATACGCAGGGAGCTGTGCAAAGTTTTTTTCCTGAAACTTCCCTCTTAAAGTTAGGGTGCTTGTTATACGCCGATAAATACGGTAGCTAATGGGGTGAGGGGTATTACTGAGGGGGAAGAGTGTAGGGCAGATGAAGTTAAGTAGCTGTGCTTCTTCACTTTCCATCCGTATAGAACAAATGTGCAGTGGCAAAGTGGGTGGGGCTATAACGCGCACACATGCACCGGCGGGGCGGCTGAGGTTTCTGTGCAGCGAACATACTCATTGCATGCTCCCAGCACAGTGACCAAGCGGTCATAGACAGTTCCCGTTCTCTAGTAATGATCAGGAGCTGGTGGGGCCAGTTCACCTCCTCCTTTCCCTCGGCGTAAACACGCAGTCAAAGAGGCGCAAGGGCTGCGTAGGAGAGGGTTAACCACTTAAGCCCCGGACCAAAATGCAGCTAAATGCCCAGGCCAGGTTTTGCGATTCGGCACTGCGTCGCTTTAACAGACAATTGCGCGGTCGTGCGACGTGGCGCCCAAACAAAATTGACGTCCTTTTTTCCCCACAAATAGAGCTTTCTTTTGGTGGTATTTGATCACCTCTGCGGTTTTTATGTTTTGCGCTATAAACAAAAATAGAGCGACAATTTGGAAAAAAATTCAATATTTTTTACTTTTTGCTATAATAAATATCCCCCAAAAACATATATAATTTTTTTTTTCCTCAGTTTAGGCCGATACGTATTCTTCTACATATTTTTGGTAAAAAAAAAAAAAAATCGCAATAAGCGTTTATCGATTGGTTTGCGCAAAATGTATAGCGTTTACAAAATAGGGGATAGTTTTATTGCATTTGTATTAATTTTTTTTTACTACCAATAGCGGCGATCAGCGATTTTTTCCGTGACTGCGACATTATGGCGGACACTTCGTACAATTTTGACACTTTTTTGGGACCATTGTCATTTTCACAGCAAAAAATGCATTTAAATTGCATTGTTTATTGTAAAAAAAAATGACAGTTGCAGTTTGGGAGTTAACCACAGGGGGCGCTGAAGGAGTTAGGGTTCACCTAGTGTGTGTTTACCACTGTAGGGGGGTGTGGCTGTAGGTCTGACATCATCGATCGAGTCTCCCCTATAAAAGGGATCACTCGATCGATGCAGCCGCCACAGTGAAGCACGGGGAAGCCGTGTTTACATACGGCTCTCCCCGTTCTTCAGCTCCGGGGAGCGATCGCGACGGAGCGGCTATAAACGAATAGCCGCGCCGTCGTCCCGGATCGCTCCCAGACGTTTACCGACTGCCGCATGTACCAAGGGGGTCCCGATCAGACCCCCGACCCGCGACCCGCGGAAAGGCAGGGACGTACATGTACGCCCATATGCCTGTACGTGCCATTCATGTGGCGGTCGTTAACCGGTTAAAGAAGAAGTCTTAGCAAGAACATTTTGTGTTTCCCTTGTCCCTGTGCACATGCGGAGGGTAAGAGACAACATTCATGGGTGCTCAACCTGTATGCCCTCCAGCTGTTGCAAAATGACAAGTCCCATGTGGCACTGCAAGCCGCCGCTGACAATTACAAGCATGACTCCCAAAAGGCAGAGGCATGATGGGACTTGTGGTTTCGCAACAGCTGAAGGGCCACAGGTTAAGCACAAATGTTAGTAGAATTCAGGGATGTCCAACTGGCAACCCTCCAGCTTTTGCGGGACTACAAGTCCCATCATGTCTCCACCCGTTGGGAGTCATGCTTGTAACGGTCAGCCTTGCAATGGCTCATGGGAACTTGTAGTTCTGCAACAGCCGGAGGGCCGCCAGTTTGACACCTGTAATTAGAGCAGTGGCGGCTGGTGCTCAAAATTTGGGGGGCACAAACTACCATCAAACCCCCCACCCACGCAGGAGAGGGGCGGCGGCCATCATGGCCTGCCTCTCCCCACAGGAGACATCGGTGATCTCCTCCCCCCCGCGGAAGACAGACGGCGGCCATCATGACCCCCCCCCCCAGCAGGAGACAGTGGCGATCTGCCACCTCCTAAGACTCCCTGGCCAATAGGGGCTTCCTTATTGGCTCGGGAGGAGAACAAGGAAGACAATACCCATTCGCTATTGTCACACAAGTGGATGTGCAGAGCTCTGCGCCCTGACCCCACCCTTTTTTGAAGCCTTGTAGAGCCTCTGGCTCCAATCACGTGCTTCAAAAAAAATAAAAAATAACTCCCCATTGGAATCCAATGCGTCTGGCGCCCGCATGTAGTATGGAGGGCTGGACGCATGGATGTGGAGGCCGCGCCCACTAATGGAGCGGCCGCCGCTGCAGCATGAAGATGGATCACAACATGAATGTAGATGAATAGACGTTGTATGTATTTTGCTCCCAGGGTTGCTGCAGCACTTTCTCTAAGCTTGTGCCAGATATTACACTGAGCATAGGATGGAGGATGGCAATAGTGCTGGCTACAGCTCCCCTATAGGAATGCCGATTAACCACTTGAGGGCCGCCTCCTGCACATATACGTCGGCAGAATGGCACGGCTGGGCACAGGCACATACAGGTACGTCCTCTTTCAGTGCCCAGTTGAGGGTCGTGGGCGCACTCCCGCGACCCGGTCCGAAGCTCCGTGACCGCGGGACCCGATCGCAGCTGGGGTCCCGCGATCGGTCCCCGGAGCTGAAGAATGGGGAGAGCTGTGTGTAAACACGGCTTCCCCATTCTTCACTGTGGCGCTGTCATCGATCGTGTGTTCCCTTATATAGGGAACCACAATCAATGATGTCACACCTACAGCCACACCCCCTTCAGTTAGAAACACAGATGAGGTCATACATAACCCCTTCAGCGCCCCCCCTTGTGGTTAACTCTCAAACTGCAATTGTCATTTTCACAGTAAACAGTGCATTTTAAATTAAATTAAATTGTGAAAATGACAATGGTCCAAAAAATGTGTCAAAATTGTCCGAAGTGTCCGCCATAATGTCGCAGTCACAAAAAAAAATAGCTGATCGCCGCCATTAGTAGTAAAAAAAAAAAATTAATAAAAATGCAATAAAACTATCCCCTATTTTGTAAACGCTATAAATTTTGCGCAAACCAACCGTTAAACGCTTATTGCAATTTTTTTTACCAAAAATAGGTAGAAGAATACGTATCGGCCTAAACTGAGGAAAAAAAAAAATGTTATAAATGTTTTTGGGGGATATTTATTACAGCAAAAAGTAAAAAATATTGCATTATTTTCAAAATTGTCTCTCTATTTTTGTTTATAGCGCAAAAAATAAAAACCGCAGAGGTGATCAAATACCACCAAAAGAAAGCTCTATTTGTGGGGGGGGGGGGGGGGGGGGGGGGGGGAAGGACGCGAATTTTGTTTGGGAGCCACGTCGCACGACCGCGCAATTGTCAGTTAAAGCGACGCAGTGCCGAATCGCAAAAACTGTCCGGGTCCTTTAGCTGCCTAAAGGTCCGGGGCTTAAGTGGTTAATTTGGACATGAACACACTGAGAAAGGGAAGGGGGGGGGGGGGTGGCCATAAAGCTGGCTGTAGCTCCCTCCATAGGAATGGCCATAAATTGGGCTGCAGCCTGGGGTGGAGTTGACAGCCAGCACAGCTATAAAAAAATAAAAAATAAAGGTGAGGATAAACAACTGTTTTGCAGTTTTGGTTATACTTGTTCTTAATAAAAAATAAATAAAAAAAAAAAAATTATATATATATATATATATATATATAAGAACAAGTATAACCAAAACTGCAAAACAGTTGTTGATCCTCACCTCTATTTATAGCTGTGCTGGCTGTCAGCTCCACCCCAGGCTGCAGCCCAATTTATGGCCATTCGTGTATATAATATATATATATATATTCCATTATTTTAAAGAATTGAAACTATAAAAAAAAAAATATCCATAAATGGACAAACATAAAATAAATAAAATAACCCAAAACAGTTCTAGCCTCTCTATAAGAAACTCACCGACTTTGGCAGGGTCTGTATAGCTTGCTTCACTTGAGGCTCCAGGTGTTTGAAAGCTTGTAAAACGTAACGACCTAAAAAAAAAAAAAAAAAAGAAAAAGTTTTCAAATCTACCGATGGATCCGCTCGAAACCAATGTGACCTTTTCCTGTCATGTGATCTCAGTGTCACATCACCCCCCCCCCCCCCATTTAACAAGGTGGGGGGATGGAAAACAGAGGGAGGTCCAACAAAGACACACAGCGACCTGTAATCCGACACTTACCAGCAAATCCCGCGACGGCGAGAGTCAGCCCGGCCGCTATCATCGTACTCGCCTAGAAAGAAGAAACGAACAATCAGCAAACTGTCACTGCAAGAAAACTTCCCGCAATTTATAATATGTCCGAAGACAAAAACTTTTTTTGTAATTTTTTTTAACCACTTCCCATCCGGGCCAATTCTGACACTTCGCTCCTACATGTAAAAAAAAATCATATTTTTTTACTAGAAATTTACATAGAACCCCCAAACATATGTTGTTGTTTTTTTTAGCAGAGACCCTAGGACAGTGATGGTGAACCTTGGCACCCCAGATGTTTTGGAACTACATTTCCCATGATGCTCTTTCACTCTGCAGTGTAGTTGAGCATCATGGGAAATGTAGTTCAAAAACATATGGGGTGCCAAGGTTCGCCATCACTGCCCTAGAGAATACAATGGTGGTCGTTGCAACTTTTATCTCGCACTGTATTTGTGCAGCAATTTTTCGAACACTTTAAAAAAAAAAAAATTGTTTCATGCTTTAACCACTTAAGCCCCGGACCAAAATGCAGCTAAAGGACCCGGCCAGGTTTTGCGATTCGGCACTGCGTCGCTTTAACAGACAATTGCGCGGTCGTGCGACGTGGCTCCCAAACAAAATTGGCGTCCTTTTTTCCCACAAATAGAGCTTTATTTTGGTGGCATTTGATCACCTCTGCGGTTTTTATTTTTTGCGCTATAAACAAAAATAGAGCAACAATTTTGAAAAAAAGTGCAATGTTTTATACTTTTTGCTATAATAAATATCCCCCAAAACATATATAAAAACAATTGTTTTCCTCAGTTTAGGCCGATACGTATTCTTCTACCTATTTTT
Organism: Rana temporaria; assembly: GCF_905171775.1. Taxonomy (NCBI): domain Eukaryota; kingdom Metazoa; phylum Chordata; class Amphibia; order Anura; family Ranidae; genus Rana; species Rana temporaria. The sequence goes on from NC_053493.1 coordinate 17,628,052, forward strand.
GGCAAAAAAAAAAAAAAAAAAAATCGCAATAAGCGTTTATCGATTGGTTTGCGCAAAATTTATAGCGTTTACAAAATAGGGGATAGTTTTATTGCATTTTTATTAATTTTTTTTTTTTTTTACTACTAATGGCGGCGATCAGCGATTTTTTTCGTGACTGCGACATTATGGCGGACACTTCGGACAATTTTGACACATTTTTGGGACCATTGTCATTTTCACAGCAAAAAATGCTTTTAAATTGTATTCTTTATTGTGAAAATGACAATTGCAGTTTGTGAGTTAAGCACAAGGGGGCGCTGATGAGGTTATGTGTGACCTCATTTGTGTTTCTAACTGTAGGGGTGTGTGGCTGTAGGTGTGATGTCATCGATTGTGTCCCCCTATAAAAGGGATCACTCGATCGATGACGGCGCCACAGTGAAGAACGGGGAAGCTGTGTTTACACGCGGCTCTCCCCGTTCTTCAGCTCCGAGGACCCATAACATGTCGCGCTTTAAAATTGCATCCGCTCGTGGAATGGTGTCAAACTTTTACCCTTAAAAAATCTCCATAGGCGACGTTTAAAAAAAAAAATCTACTTTTGAGTTACAGAGGAGGTCCAGGACTAGAATTATTGCTCTCGCTCCAACAATCGCGGCGACACCTCACATGTGTGGTCTGAACACCGCTCTCATATGTGGGCGGGACTTACGTATGCGTTCGCTTCTGCGTGCGAGCTCACAGGGGACGGGGGGGACACTTTAAAAAAAAAAAAAAAATGTTTTTATTGTTAATTCTACTTTTAACTATGACACTTAAAAAAATAAAATAAAAATGTTGATCACATTTATGAGCAGGCGCAGGGGGATGCGTCCACGTCACGGCGCATGCGCGGTTCGCGATGCGTATCTGTCTGGCGCTCGACCCATCATTTGCATGGGGTCACGCCTCATTTGCATGGTTCTACTTCCACCTACGTCGGCGTACGCCTTCGAATCCCACGCCACGCTGGCGCAGTGTTGGGAGCACTGGCTTGCCTCTCTGCGCTGCGTACATCGTTTACTCTACGGCGGCGTAATGTGCGCCGTGCTCTCTGTGAATCTGGGCCTTTGTTTCTTTCTTTGGCCATCCATGTCCCCATTGGGGAGATTTTCTGTCACTTCCTGTCCCATATCCAAAACAGGAAGGGAGATAAAATCCCTCCAAAAGGGGGGAATCCAGAACTAGTGTCCTCATTGGGAGATTCCAGTTCTGGGGACAACCCCAATATTTCATATTCTTTCACTTTCAGGTCAAATGATGTCACCAACACCCCTCCCCCCCGGGGGAATAGGCGCAGCTGAAGGAGCTCGGCTGACGTTGATTGGCTGGTTACTGGACAGTCCAAACCCGAGCACTTGCAGACTATTATCACTCAGACAGGAAGTGAGGGGGTTAAAAAAAAACAAGGATGTATGGTTGTCACCAGAACAGGAAGTGGGGGAAAATCCTCCAATGGGGACACCAGTGTCAGTTGCTGATTTCCTGTTCACCAAGGCAGACAGCAAAAACCATTCACTACAAAGGAGAAGATGACATTGGGCAGGACTGCTGGTCCCTCCCACAATAAAAGGGGCAGCCTCCATTGTTCCCCGCCCACCCTTCGCACTCACCATAATGCCGACTCTATGAGGGGAGCTCTACGGTGTGACCCTCATGAACGACTCTTCTTCACCTGTAACCCACAGCCTGGAATCTGAGGAAACGTTCCGCCCACAGCTGATGTCACTTCCGCACCTCCCTAACCCCGCCTTCTACACCCAATTAGGGGTTTACTTTTCAATGTGCGCACGCGCGATTCCTTTACTTCAGCGGCGTAACCCCCGCCTACTACACCTCATAGGAGTCCGAGCTGCGCGCGCCGTACTGTCCTGGCCAATCAAACCACTTTTCTTCCGGGGAGTAAACCCCGCCCGCTACACTTGGCTGCGTGTGCCCTTACTGCCCTGGCCAATCATGTCACTTTTAATGCCTACATCAGGGTAAAACCCCGCACACTACACTTCGAAGGTGGCTGATGTTCCATCATTACTGTAGAGGCGTAGCAAGATGGCAGCGGCGGAACGTCACTTCCGTTACCAATTCTGACGGGTTGCCATATCTGACGGAACATCGAGCTGCACGCCGTTTTGTCCTGGCCAATCGCTTCACTTCTTGCTCTTTAACGGCGTAAACCCCCGCCCACTATACTCCGAGCTGTGCGCGCCCCTACTTTTCTGCCCAATCGTGAGCTGGTTTTCTGCACGTGGAGTTCAGCGGTGCGTGCCAAGCTTGTTTGTTTTTTTTTGTTTGTTTTTTTCTTTCGCCTAACTTTATTTGACTAAGAAAAAAATGACAAATATACAGAATTGCAGAGAGCAACTTTTATAGCTAGATTCAGGTGCATGTGTGTATCTTTGCGGCGGCGTATCGTATTTACGCTACGCCGGCGTAAGTCAGAGAGGCAAGTACTGTATTCACAAAGCACTTGCCTCCTAAGTTACGGCGGCGTATCGTAAAAAGGGCCGGCGTAAGCGCGCCTAATTCAAATGAGGATGAGGGGGCGTGTTTTATGTAAATGAGTGGTGACCCGACGTGATTGACGTTTTTTTTACAAACGGCGCATGCGCCGTCCGTGTACATTTCCCAGTGTGCATTGCTCCAAAGTACGCCGCAAGGATGTATTGGTTTCGACGTGAACGTAAATTACGTCCAGCCCTATTCACGGACGACTTACGCAAACAACGTAAAATTTTCAAATTTCAACGCGGGAACGACGGCCATACTTAACATTGGCTACGCCACCTAGGGGGCAGCTTTATCTTTACGCCGGCGTACCTCTTACGGAAACGGCGTATCTTTACTGCGACGGGCGCACGTACGTTCGTGAATCGGCGTATCTAGTCATTTACATAATCTACGCCAAACTCAACAGAAGCGCCACCTAGCGTCCAGTGGAAAAATTGCACCCTAAGATACGACGGCGTAGGAGACTTACGCCGCTCGTATCTTAGCCTAATTTAAGCGTATCTGGTTTCCAGAATACGCTTAAATTTTGATTCTGATTCGCTGGCGTAACCCTACCTGAATCCAGCTATTTAAGTGACTCTGGCAGTAAAACAAATACGGTGTCCTTCTCAGAGCAAAGACCATTCACTGCCTGAAATCTTCTCCCTCCATAATCCTCTGCTTTCAGTGGTTCCCCCCCGCTGACGGTGACCCCCGCACTATAATGTACCTCACCCACCCCAGACCCCTGTGTATATTACCCAACCTGGGCCCCGCCCCCTTCCTATATACAATGTCTCACAAAAGTAAGTACACCCCTCACATTTCTGTAAATATTTTCTTCTATCTTTTCATGTGACAACACTGAAGAAATGACACTTTGTATCTACAATGTTGTGTAGTGAGTGTACAGCTTGTATAACAGTGTACATTTCCTGTCCCCTCAAAATAACTCAACACACAGCCATTAATGTCTAAGGCTGCATTCACACCTAAGCGACAGCCGCGTACGCGTGTAGCGGCAGATTTGCCGCGATTACAAATGTTTCTTTTTTTTTTTTTCTAAAGTATTCCCATTGCTGTCTATGGGAAAACGCGCCTGTCGCGTGAAAAAAAGGGTCCGGGACTTTTTTTCAGGCGACAGGCGTTGCGCGTCTATGAGATGTGAACCATCTCCATAGACGGCAATGGGAATTCTCCCCTCAAGCGACAGAAGCGTCCCGCGTCGGGCGTTTTGTCGCTTAGGTGTGAATGGGGCCTAAACCGCTGGCAACACAAGTGAGTACACCCCCTAAGTGAAAATGTCCAAATTGGGCCCAATTGGCCATTTTCCCTCCCCGGTGTCATGTGACTCGTTAGTGTTACAAGGTCTCAGGTGTGAATGGGGAGTAGGTGTGTTAAATGTGGTGTTATCGCTCTCACTCTCTCATACTGGTCACTGGAAGTACAACATGGCACTTCATGGCAAAGAACTCTCTGAGGATCTAAAAAAAAGAATTGTTGCTCTACATAAAGATGGCCTAGGCTATAAGAAGATTGCAGAGACCCTGAAACTGAGCTGCAGCACGGGGGCCAAGACCATACAGCGGTATAACAGGACGGGGTCCACTCAGAACAGGCCTCGCCATGGTCCACCAAAGACGTTGAGGTCACATGCTCAGCGTCATATCCAGAGGTTGTTTTTGGGAAATAGACGTATGAGTGCTGCCAGCATTGCTGCAGAGGGTGAAGGGGTGGGGGGGTCAGCCTGTCAGTGCTCAGACCATACACCGCACACTGCATCAAATTGGTCTGCATGGCTGTCGTCCCAGAAGGAAGCCTCTTCTAAAGATGATGCACAAGAAAGAGCCGCAAACAGTTTGCTGAACACAAGCAGACTAAGGACATGGATTACTGGAACCATGTCCTGTGGTCTGATGAGACCAAGATAAACGTATTTGGTGTCAGATGGTGTCAGGCGTGTGTGGCGGCAACCAGGTGAGGAGGACAAAGACAAGTGTGTCTTGTCTACAGCATCATAGTGCAGGGGTCCGGGGTGGGTGACGTACATCAGGGTTTGACAAATTTGCTTGGAATCTAGGAGCCAGCTAAAAAAGTTAGGAGCCAGAAAACGCGCCCCGTCCCGACGAGCTCGCGCGCAGAAGCGAACGCATACGTGAGCAGCGCCTGCATATGTAAACGGTGTTCAAACCACACACGTGAGGTATCGCCGCGATCGTTAGAGCGAGAGCAATAATTCTAGCCCTAGACCTCCTCTGTAACTCAAAACATGCAACCTGTAGAATTTTTTAAACGTTGCCTATGGAGATTTTAAAGGGTAAAAGTTTGTCGGCATTCCAAGAGCGGAGCGTGACAGAAAGTATTGCAACGATCACCATTTTATTCTCTAGGGTGTTAGAAAAAAAAAATATATATAATGTTTAGGGGTTCTACTTAGAGGGAAGGAGATGGCAGTGAAAACAGTGAAAAATTACACTAATGTTCTAATGAACTGGTTTTACTTGTAATGCCAATGGCCACCACCAGATGGCACCAGGTCACAGAAGGAAGCTTGGGACTTCACAAGACCGCAAAGCCGCGTCCTCAATTACCGGTGGGCGCGGGAGCCAGGTCACAATTTCTTGTCGCAATTGCGACCTGGCGCCCGGATTTTGTCGAGCCCTGACGTACATAGTGCAGGGGTTCGGGGTGGGCGGCGTACATAGTGCAGGGGTCCGGGGGTGGGCGACGTACACAGTGCAGGGGTCCGGGGGTGGGCAACGTACACAGTGCAGGGGTCCGGGGGTGGGCGACGTACACAGTGCAGGGGTCCGGGGGTGGGCGACGTACACAGTGCAGGGGTCCGGGGGTGGGCGACGTACACAGTGCAGGGGTCCGGGGGTGGGCAACGTACACAGTGCAGGGGTCCGGGGGTGGGCAACGTACACAGTGCAGGGGTCCGGGGGTGGGCAACGTACACAGTGCAGGGGTCCGGGGGTGGGCGACGTACACAGTGCAGGGGGCCTGGGGGTGGGCGACGTACACAGTGCAGGGGTCCGGGGGTGGGCGACGTACACAGTGCAGGGGTCCGGGGGTGGGCAACGTACACAGTGCAGGGGTCCGGGGGTGGGCGACGTACACAGTGCAGGGGGTGGGCGACGTACACAGTGCAGGGGGCCTGGGGGTGGGCAACGTACACAGCGCAGGGGTCCGGGGGTGGGCGACGTACACAGTGCAGGGGTCCAGGGGTGGGCGACGTACACAGTGCAGGGGGTGGGTGACGTACACAGTGCAGGGGGTGGACGATATACACAGTGCAGGGGTCCGGGGGTGGGCGACGTACACAGTGCAGGGGTCCGGGGGTGGGCGACGTACACAGTGCAGGGGGTGGGCGACGTACACAGTGCAGGGGGTGGACGATATACACAGTGCAGGGGTCCGGGGGTGGGCGACGTACACAGTGCAGGGGTCCAGGGGTGGGCGACGTACACAGTGCAGGGGTCCGGGGGTGGGCGACGTACACAGTGCAGGGGTCCGGGGGTGGGCGACGTACACAGCGCAGGGGTCCGGGGGTGGGCGACGTACACAGCGCAGGGGTCCGGGGGTGGGTGACGTGCACAGTGCAGGGGTCCGGGGGTGGGTGACGTACACAGTGCAGGGGTCCGGGGGTGGGCGACGTACACAGTGCAGGGGTCCGGGGGTGGGCGACGTACACAGTGCAGGGGTCCAGGGGTGGGCGACGTACACAGTGCAGGGGGTGGGCGACGTACACAGTGCAGGGGGTGGACGATATACACAGTGCAGGGGTCCGGGGGTGGGCGACGTACACAGTGCAGGGGTCCAGGGGTGGGCGACGTACACAGTGCAGGGGTCCGGGGGTGGGCGACGTACATAGTGCAGGGGTCCGGGGGTGGGCGACGTACACAGCGCAGGGGTCCGGGGGTGGGCGACGTACACAGCGCAGGGGTCCGGGGGTGGGTGACGTGCACAGTGCAGGAGTCCGGGGGTGGGTAACGTGCACAGTGCAGGGGGTGGGCGACGTACACAGTGCAGGGGGTGGACGATATACACAGTGCAGGGGTCCGGGGGTGGGCGACGTACACAGTGCAGGGGTCCGGGGGTGGGCGATGTACACAGTGCAGGGGGTGGGCGACGTACACAGTGCAGGGGGTGGACGATATACACAGTGCAGGGGTCCGGGGGTGGGCGACGTACACAGTGCAGGGGTCCAGGGGTGGGCGACGTACACAGTGCAGGGGTCCGGGGGTGGGCGACGTACACAGTGCAGGGGTCCGGGGGTGGGCGACGTACACAGCGCAGGGGTCCGGGGGTGGGCGACGTACACAGCGCAGGGGTCCGGGGGTGGGTGACGTGCACAGTGCAGGGGTCCGGGGGTGGGTGACGTACACAGTGCAGGGGTCCGGGGGTGGGCGACGTACACAGTGCAGGGGTCCGGGGGTGGGCGACGTACACAGTGCAGGGGTCCAGGGGTGGGCGACGTACACAGTGCAGGGGGTGGGCGATGTACACAGTGCAGGGGGTGGACGATATACACAGTGCAGGGGTCCGGGGGTGGGCGACGTACACAGTGCAGGGGTCCAGGGGTGGGCGACGTACACAGTGCAGGGGTCCGGGGGTGGGCGACGTACATAGTGCAGGGGTCCGGGGGTGGGCGACGTACACAGCGCAGGGGTCCGGGGGTGGGCGACGTACACAGCGCAGGGGTCCGGGGGTGGGTGACGTGCACAGTGCAGGAGTCCGGGGGTGGGTAACGTGCACAGTGCAGGGGGTGGGCGACGTACACAGTGCAGGGGGTGGACGATATACACAGTGCAGGGGTCCGGGGGTGGGCGACGTACACAGTGCAGGGGTCCAGGGGTGGGCGACGTACACAGTGCAGGGGTCCGGGGGTGGGCGACGTACATAGTGCAGGGGTCCGGGGGTGGGCGACGTACACAGCGCAGGGGTCCGGGGGTGGGCGACGTACACAGCGCAGGGGTCCGGGGGTGGGCGACGTACACAGCGCAGGGGTCCGGGGGTGGGTGACGTGCACAGTGCAGGAGTCCGGGGGTGGGTAACGTGCACAGTGCAGGAGTCCGGGGGTGGGTAACGTGCACAGTGCAGGAGTCCGGGGGTGGGTGACGTGCACAGTGCAGGAGTCCGGGGGTGGGTGACTTACATTGCTGATCACCAGATGTGTGCCTTCCGGCCTCCATGCTTTCCCAGGCTACTCTAAACCACTTATGGGCCGGCCCTTAGACCCACATGGCAGCTGTCACCAGGTGGAGGAGAGGGAGATCAGCAAACACCTATTCAATGATCTCCTCTAGCTGCAGAGAACCCAACAAGAATGAGGCAAAAAAATAAAAAGTTTTGTTTTTAGTTACATTTTAACAATTTTTTGGACCGTAAGATTTGGCTTTAGATACACTTTCAATCTATTTATAATGTAATATGATTACTGAGCCACAAGATGGCAGGAGAGCACCATAAGAAAAACATCTGCTAAAAATATTTTATAAATATTATTATTATATAAAATAAGAAATCTTTGCCTTTAGTTCTATTTTAACAAGTTTTTTTCTGTAAGTAAAAGCCCTTAAAATAAAAAAAGTTTTGGCGTTAGATACGCTTGCGGATTTATTTATAATGTTATATGATGACTTAAACTTGGTTTAACTTTTTTTTTTGAAGCAAACAATATATTTTTTTCCTTTTTTTTTTTTTTCCATTACATAGGGGACAGTCCCCTATGTGATGATTTTTGGGTAACAGGTTCTCTTTGTTGAGATATGCCGGGTCTAAAAGCCCGGGTCCAGTACCGGGGGGGTGGGTGTTTGAGAGCTGCTGCCCAAATGCTCTCACCTGACAGGCAGAAGACTGCCCGTTAGTTTCACACACAATTCCAGTGGCTGCAGCCATTGGATTGTGTGCAATACCATGCGCACGGGAGACTTCTTTCCGGCAAGGTCCGGCGGCTGCCGGGCCTTAAGCCGAAAATCCCCTGTGCGCATGCGCCGCTGCATTCAGTGGCTCATTGCGAGGGGAATATCTCCTAAACCGTGCAGGTTTAAGAGACATTTTTTTTTACCTACAGGTAAGCCTTATTATAGGCTTACCTGTAGGTAAAAGTAAAAAAGAAACTATACAACCGCTTTAAAGGAAAAGTATAGTCAAAGATCGTTTCGCTGTACTTCAATTTGTTTTGCACTCCTGTGACCCGTTATCAACAGAGAGCAGGCTGAACTTCACTCTCTGCTGACGTCACAAATGTCAGTCCAGGCACTGCGTCGTCCCGACAATAAAGTCGGGATCCGCCAGGTGCCTGGACTGACACCCAGCTCAGCCTCTCGGTGAGCCGCTGAAAACCTGAGACGGCCGCTCCCCGCCCCCTTCACAGCCTAGAGCAGAGGTGTTGCTAGGGGGGTGCGGTCCGCACCGGGTGACACCCGCTAGAGGGGTGACACATCCCGTTTTTTTTTTAGCTGACATGCCCAGCCTGCCCTGTACCACGCCAGCCTGCCCTGTGCCACCCCAGCCTGCCCTGTACCACCCCAGCCTGCCCTGTACCACCCCAGCCTGTCCTGTACCCCCCCCCCCCAAACAGCCCTTTACCACCCCAGCCTGCCCTGTACCACCCAGCCTGCCCTGTGCCACCACAGCCTGCCCTGTACCACCCCAGCCTGCCCTGTACCACCCCAAACTTTCCCATGCCACCCCAACTTGCCCTGTGCCACCCTAATTTGCCCTGTACCACCCCAATCTGCCCTATGCCACCATAACTTGCCCTATACCACCTCAACCTTTCCCATGCCATCCCAACTTGCCCTATGCCACCCTAACTTGCACTATACCACCCCAACCTGCCCTGTACCACCCTAACTTGCCCTATACCACCCCAAACTACCCTATATCACCCCAAACTACCCTATATCACCCCAAAATGCCCTATACCACCTTAACCTGTCCTATACCACCCCACTACACCAACCTGCCACTATACTGCCCTATACTATCATTTACAGGGGCTGGTTTGGGGTGCGCCCCGTGCCCGTGCGCTGCATGCTTGGTGCTGGGCAGCCTGGACAGAGGGGGGGTGACACCATGTTTTACCGCACCGGGTGACACCAACCCTAGGGTCGCCACTGGCCTAGAGCTCCAATGAGTGGAGAGGGGCAGAGAGCTGGTGGCTGTCAGTCCCCAGCTCTCTGAAAAAAGTTTCTTCTCTTTAAAAAAAAATAATAATAATAAAAAAGTCTAAGCACATGGAGGAAGGACACATCTGCAAGGTCTAGCAGGGGTCTCAAACTGGCGGCCCTCCAGCTGTTGCAAAACTACAAGTCCCATGAGGCATTGCAAGGCTGACCGTTACAAGCATGACTCTCATAGGCAGAGGCATGATGGGACTTGTAGTTCCACAACAGTTGGAGGGCCACCAGTTTGAGACCCCCTGGTCTAGGGGGGTTGATTATTTACAGTACTTTGCAGGAAAAGTTGCACTTTGCAAGGGAAATTTTCATAAAACTTAATGAATGTGGGAAAGCTCTGCTGACTTCCATCATCCAATCATGTGCAAGCAAAAATGTTTTTTTATTATTATTATTTCATTTCCTTGCATGTGATTGGATATTCTTTGTAAACTGAATGTTCACCTTATTCACTTAGCTCTGGGCCAGGAAAATTCATTGCAAAGTGACCGGTCTAATTGCCTTTAGCAAATCAACCCCAATGGCCTTCTACAATGCATGCAATAAATGCAAATAAACACAAGAGGGCAGTAGAGATACACGACTGATGAGTAGTGGAAAATAAATGGAATAGGCAATTTCCCTTACAAAGTTATAAGTCTATTTGCCTTTAGTAAATCAACCCCAATGTATCAATTTTTCCATTCAAAATCCGCACTCACATTGTAAAACCGTTTGAATTTTGGGGGAACGTTGTGTGAATCTTGGGTGAAAACGTTAACCACTTAACCCCCCAAGCCTGTTTTTCAGACTCCGGGCCATATTCGGAGTAAAGTTACGATGGAGTATCTCAGGATACTCCATCGTATCTCTCTTTTTTGGCCAGTGTATCTATGCGAGTGATTCTTAGAATAATTTTTGCATAGATACGCTGAAGATCCGCCATGTTTAAGTCACTTACACTGTCGGATCTTAAATGTAATTACTCCGCCGGCCGCTAGGTGGCGTTTACGTTCAGGTCTCATTTGTTTATGCAAATGAGCCTGATACGCCGATTCCCGAACGAATTCGCGTTGCGTAACCATCGCTTACGTCGTTTGCGTAGGCGTAAGGTTACCCCTGCTATATGAGGGGTAACCTTACGCCAGTCCCACGTAGGCCATGTTAAGTATGGCGTCGGGTCCGCGTCGTGTTTTCCCGTCGGGTACGTCGTTCCCGTCGGGTACTAAGTCGTTCTTGAATACGACTTTACTTCAATGACGGACACGTCGGCGTCATTGACGTTTTACGCCGAGAACTGGAGCATGCGCACTGGGCTATTTTAAGCCCGGCGCATGCGCAGTTCGTTAGAATCGGGGGCGCGCTTAATTTAAATAGAAGCCGCCCCCTTAGAGATACGCGGGGATACGCCGGGCCATTTACACTCCGCCGCCCCAAACTACGGAGCAAGTGTTTGGGGAATACAGCACTTGCTCCTGTAGGTTTGGGCGGCGGAGTGTAAATGGCTTACGCGCCACCCGCCGTAAATTTACGAGAATATGGCCCTCCGTGTTTACACGTTAAAATTAAAAAAAAAATTCTTTTTGCTAGAAAATTACTTAGAACCCCCAAACATTATATATATTTCTTCTAACACCCGAGAGAATAAAATGGCGGTCATTGCAATACTTTCTGTCACACCGTATTTGCGCAGCGGTCTTACAAGCGCACTTTTTTTTTAGAATTTTTTTTTTAATAAAAGAATAAGACAACAGTAAAGTTAGCCCAATTTGTTTTTTATTGTGTGAAAGATAATGTTACACCGAGTAAATTGATACCCAACATGTCACGCTTCAAAATTGCGCCCGCTCGTGGAATGGCGTCAAACTTTTACCCTTAAAAATCTCCATAGGCGACGTTTAAAAAATTCTACAGGTTGCATGTTTTGAGTTACAGAGGAGGTCTAGAGCTAGAATTATTGCTCTCGCTCTAACGATCGCGGCGATACCTCACATGTGCGGTTTGAACACCGCTCTCATATGCGGGCGCTACTCATATATGCGTTCGATTCAGCGCGCGAGTTTGTCAGGACGGGGCGCTTTAAAAAGATTTTTTTTGTCTTCTTATTTATTGTACTTGATTTTATTTATTTTTACACAGTTTTTTTATAGAATTTTTTTAAAAAAGGGTCACTTTTATTCCTATTTCAAGGAATATAAACATCCTTTGTAATAGAAAAAAGCATGACAGGTTCTCTTAAATATGAGATCTGGGGTCAAAAAAATCTCACATCTCATATTTGGACTAAAATGCAAAAATATTTTTTGCCATTTGAAATAATGACAACAAAAAAATGTGCCTTTAACCACTTCAGCCCCGGACCATTTTGCTGGTCATTGACCGGCCCACTTTTTGCCAATCCTGCACTGCGTCGGTTTAACTGACAATTGCGCGGTCGTGCGACGTGGCTCCCAGACAAAATTGGCGTCCTTTTTCCCCCACAAATAGAGCTTTCTTTTGGTGGTATTTGATCACCTCTGCGGTTTTTATTTTATGCGCTATAAACAAAAATAGAGCGACAATTTTGAAAAAAAAATATATATTTTCACTTTTTGCTATAATAAATATCCCCGAAAAAATATATGAAAAAAAGTTTTTCCTCAGTTTAGGCCGATACGTATTCTTCTACCTATTTTTCTTAAAAAAAAATCGCAATAAGCGTTTATTGATTGGTTTGCGCAAAAGTTATAGCGTCTACAAATAGAGGGTAGTTTTATGGCATTTTTATTAATATTTTTTTTTTTACTAGTAATGGCGGCGATCAGCGATTTTTATCGGTACTGCGACATTATGGCGGACACATCAAACACTTTTGACACATTTTTGGGACCATTGGCATTTTTATAGCGATCAGTGCTATAAAAATGCATTGATTACTGTAAAAATGTCACTGGCAGTGAAGGGGTTAACACTAGAGGGCGAGGAAGGGGTTAATTATGTTCCCTGGGTGTGTTCTAACTGAAGGGGGGTGGACTCACTAGGGGAAATGACTGAACGCTGTTCATACATTGTATGATCAGTCATTTCTCCCCCTGACAGGACCGGGAGAAAGCTCCCGATTCTCGCTCTGTAACGGCACCAGGGGGCGCGCGCCCCTAGTGGCTGAAATGCGAAATGACGTAATATTACGTGATTTTGCGCAGCCGAGCCGACCTGCCGCTGTAAAACTGCGGCGGTTGGTCGGCGAGAGGTTAAGACGTATGGGCGGAAGTGACGTTTTGACGTCGCTTCCGCCCTGCTATGGTATGGAGATGGGTGGGGGCCATCTTCTCACTCATCTCCATACCACAGAGGGAGAAGTACCCGATCGCATCCGCCGCTACCGATGGTTCCGGTAAGCGGCAGGAGGGGAGGCCCTCTCCTGCCGCTGATAACGGTGATCTCGCGGCGAATCTGCCGCGGAGACCACCATTATCGTTTACAGCACCACCGCCTGAAGAGATGGATACCTCGGTTGTGCAGCAGCAGCTGCCGCCGTTACCGAGGTATCCCTCTTCAAAAAGAGGACGTATATAGTCGTGCGGCGGGGGTTAATTAAAAAAATCCCTGGGTATTGTTCTGGAACAAGAGAAGTTGTATGTAGGAATGCAGATCGTTTGCGCACAAATTTACATTTTTTTATGGATGATACCATCAGGGGCAGACTGACCATTCGAGCACTTGGGCACTGCCCGAGGGCCCCATGCCACTAGGGGGCCCCATCAGGGTTGATATAATCTCCTATTGCCCGGGGGCCCCATAATCTTCTATTGCCTGGGGGCCCCATAATCTTCTATTGCCTGGGGGCCCCATAATCTTCTATTGCCCAGGGGCCCCATAATCTTCTATTGCCCGAGGCCCCATAATCTTCTATTGCCCGAGGCCCCATAATCTTCTATTGCCCAGGGGCCCCATAATCTCCTATTGCCCGGGGGCCCCATAATCTTCTATTGCCCGGGGGCCCCATAATCTCCTATTGCCCGGGGGCCCCATAATCTCCTATTGCCCGGGGGCCCCATAATCTTCTATTGCCCGGGGGCCCCATAATCTCCTATTCCCTGGGGGCCCCATAATCTTCTATTGCCCGGGGGCCCCATAATCTTTTATTGCCCAGGGGCCCCATAATCTTTTATTGCCCAGGGGCCCCATAATCTTCTATTGCCCAGGGGCCCCATAATCTTCTATTGCCCAGGGGCCCCATGAGTTGTCAGTCCGCCCCTGGATATCATTGTTACTGGGTTTAATTTAACTAAAGGCTGTTCACTTTTAAAGGGAAGTTGCACTTTGCAAATATGAATTTTAATGAACGGGGCGAAGCTCTGACGACTTTTTTATTTTCATTTACCTTGCATGTGATTGGGTATTCATTGCGATATAAAAACGTCACCACATTCGCTAAGCTCTGGGGCAAGTTAACGGCCTTTAGTAAATCCATGCCAATGGCCTTGTACAAAGCATGCAATAAATACAAATAAACACAAGAGGGCAGTAGAGACACATAACTGATCGGTAGTGGAGAATACATGGGGGGAAAAAAAAGTTATAGCAGATATGAAAGTGTGAAATGGTGAAACTGTCTAATGGGGGCGCTTCACAAGGCCGATCCTAGGCGGGTGCACGGGGTGCAGTTCACCCGGGCGCCACAGAGTTGGGGGCGCTGAAGTGCCAGAGTGCTCCCCTCCATTGTTCTGCTCACAACCATCTAAGAGGCACTTTTGGGATGGTTTATCTCATTTTCTGGTACATCTGCAAAACAAACAGTGAATAAAATCACCCCAATCTGACACAGGAGATGAGGGGCGTAGATCTCCTTTTATTGTTGCTCTAGAGTCCTAAGTGAGCAGTTAACTCTTTCTATGCGGGGACAGCCTCACTTGCAAGGGATAGTTTTTAGTTGCCTGGAGTTGAGTTTGAACTATAGCAGAGAAAAATCAGGTCTCGGACCTCCCTTGCCAGACAGCGATCAGTGATTTCCCCTAGTGAGGCCACCCCCCCCTGAACACACCAAGGGAACATACTTAACCCCTTCCCCGCCCCCTAGTGTTAACCCTTTCCCTGCCAGTGGCATTTTTATAGTAATCAATGCATTTTTATAGCACTGATCGCTATAAAAATGCCAATTGTCCCAAAAATGTGTCAAAAGTGTCCGAAGTGTCCGCCATAATGTCGCAGTACCAGAAAAAAAAAACGCTGATTGCCGCCATTACTAGTAAAAAAAAAAATATTAATAAAAATGCCATAAAACTACCCCCTATTTTGTAAACGCTATAACTTTTGCGCAAACCAATCAATAAACGTTTATTGCGATTTTTTTTTTACGAAATATATGTAGAAGAATACGTATCGTCCTAAACTGAGGGATATTTATTATAGCAAAAAGTAAAAAATATTATTTTTTTTCAAAATTGTCGCTCTATTTTTGTTTATAGCGCAAAAACTAAAAACCGCAGAGGTGATCAAATACCACCAAAAGAAAGCTCTATTTGTGGGGGAAAAAGGACGCCAATTTTGTTTGGGAGCCACGTCGCACGACCGCGCAATTGTCAGTTAAAGTGACGCAGTGCCGAATCGCAAAAAGTGCTCTGGTCTTTGACCAGCAATATGGTCCGGGGGTTAAGTGGTTAAATTGTGACCATTAAACTAATTGTTGGAATGTCTCACATGTGGTGCTGCGGCAGATTGGATCCGAATCTCCAGATGTTCGTTTAAAAACTATCAGCAAAATGTCTCAAAATTAGGTGACTTGGAGACCAATCAAATCATCTCAACATCAGAATTTTACCTTTTTTTGAATAGAAATAAGAGATGGTCGAAGACTGCAGACAGAATACATGAGACGGTCAGAGACTGCAGACATGATACAAGAGATGGTCAGAGACTGCAGACATGATAGAGGAGACGGTCAGAGACTGCAGATATGATACAAGAGATGGTCAGAGACTGCAGACATGATCAGGAGATGGTCAGAGGCTGCAGACATGATAGAGGAGACGGTCAGAGACTGCAGACATGATACAAGAGATGGTCAGAGACTGCAGACATGTTACAAGAGATGGTCAGAGACTGCAGACATGATACAGAAGATGGTCAGAGACTGCAGACATGATCAGGAGATGGTCAGAGACTGCAGACATACTACAGGAGATGGTCAGAGACTGCAGAAATGTTGCAGGTGGCTTTCAGAGAATGTGCGCACTCTATAGGAGTTGTTGGAGACTAGGGACATACAGTATGTAGATGTATTACCAGTGGCGACTGTTGGAATTTTTTCTCCATCATCCGTGGCTTCCCCTGGTCGGCGGCCTCCTATTCTCCTGCTAACAGTGTCATGTAATACGCAGTGGCGGCCCGTCCATTAGGGAGTGCCTAGGTGCCGCCTGCTCTCTCCAGGTCACCCCCCATATGGTAATGGATAGATTCATGCTTAGCATGAATCTATTCATTGCCGCCGCCCCCTATTCATGTGTCCGGCCCCTTTCGGGTCCCCGGGCGCATGACATACAGCGGCAGGGGATTTTTTGACGGCGGCGACTTCCTTGTCTTCTCTCCTCTTCAGCGGCCAATCAGCAGTCTTCTCTTTTCAGCCAATTGGAAAATGGGGTTTCACACCCACGTCTGATTGGCCGGATTGAGGATCAGTGTTTCAACAGGGAATATTCATTTGCTGTTGTAACACACCTGGGTGTGCTCAAGGTCACATGCACTGAGCCCCGAGCCCACCCTATTTTGAAGCCTATGAGTGCCTCTGGCTCTAATCAGGTGTGTCAAAAAAATCCCCTGCCTCTGTAATTCATGCGCCCGGGGACCCGAAAGGGGCCGGACACATGAATAGGGGGCGGCCACGGCGGCAATGAATAGATTCATGCTAAGCATGAATCTATCCATTACCATATGGGGGGTGACCTGGAGAGAGCAGGCGGCACCTGGGCACTCCCTAATGGACGGGCCGCCACTGCGTATTACATGACACTGTTAGAACTGCTATAACAGGGCTTTAGAGAAACACAGATTAGTGTCTTTAGGGGCTCAAGGGCCGTACAAAAGGTGCCAAAGGGCTTTGCACCAAGAGTCTCCAGTATATACGGTGGTAGTTGCGGTCGGAAGGTGGTGGTAGTTGCAGAAGGCGGTGGTAGATGCAGAAGGCGGTGGTAGATGCAGAAGGCGGTGGTAGATGCAGAAGGCGGTGGTAGATGCAGAAGGCGGTGGTAGATGCAGAAGACGGTGGTAGTTGCAGAAGGCGGTGGTAGTTGCAGAAGGCGGTGGTAGCTGCAGAAGGCGGTGGTAGTTGCGGTCGGAAGGCGGTGGTAGTTGCAGAAGGCGGTGGTAGTTGCAGAAGGCGGTGGTAGTTGCAGAAGGCGGTGGTAGCTGCAGAAGGCGGTGGTAGTTGCAGAAGGCGGTGGTAGTTGCGGTCGGAAGGTGGTGGTAGTTGCAGAAGGCGGTGGTAGCTGCAGAAGGCGGTGGTAGGTGCAGAAGGCGGTGGTAGTTGCAGAAGGCGGTGGTAGTTGCAGAAGGCGGTGGTAGCTGCAGAAGGCGGTGGTAGTTGCAGAAGGCGGTGGTAGTTGCGGTCGGAAGGTGGTGGTAGTTGCAGAAGGCGGTGGTAGCTGCAGAAGGCGGTGGTAGCTGCAGAAGGCGGTGGTAGTTGCAGAAGGCGGTGGTAGTTGCAGAAGGCGGTGGTAGTTGCAGTCGGAAGGCGGTGGTAGTTGCAGAAGGCAGTGGTAGTTGCAGAAGGCGGTGGTAGTTGCAGAAGGCGGTGGTAGTTGTGTGATAGACGTGAAACTAAAATGAAAATTTTATGTTATGATTAGAAATATTAAAGTGTATTTCGGTTAATATTTCTTTAGTATATTGCTTATTTTCCTTGATAAGTTCTATCAGAGATTGTTTTAAAGGGATTTGATGTTTTGTGAAAAGCAGAACTGTTTTCCAAATTAAGAAGCAGAGGACTTTTCAAAGGAAGCTAATCCATTTCCCTCCCCCCTGCATTCCTGGAAATTTCACTTTGGATAAGCAATTGTGGATTCTCTATAGGAAACTGACTTTGCCCATCCCCCACATCCTGACTTTTACAGACCCCAGAAGGAGCCTGTATGACTTTTGGAAGAACATGAAATGGACTTGTGAGGAGAAACCACCCTTCTATATGAATTGACCAATAAAAGACTCACAAGGGTGATGGGGAGGGATTGATGGGTGTGTATTTTGTGACATCATGAAGTCAATAAATCTAAGAGGAGAAGGCCGCCTCCCTCTCTCCTCTTTCATTATTTTACTACATTCTCTGTGTGTGCATCTGTCTGTTCTTCTCTTCTCTCATCTTCCTGCTGTGCACTTCAGCTCCAGACCACAAGAAGCTGTGTGTGTGTGTGTGTGTGTGTGTGTGTTCGTTTGTCTTTGCTTATTTCCACAGATTATAGCAGTGAATCATGGCAGATCTAAATCAATTGACGCGCCAACGTGGTTTTTTGGACTTCAAGGACAGACTTTGTGGACGCACAAGAAACTGGCTGAGAATTGAGGGACCGTCTACCATTGAAAGGGGCGTCATGAACCCCTAAACACGGTAAGTGCGAGTTTTTTTGGCTCCCTTACACCGTGTTACAGGCTGGACGGCCTCTATTCCCATCTAGTTTGTCTGCAAATTCCGAGCCTTTGAAACAGACGGAATAATTCTGGTCCAGAAGTGAACCCCGGCTTGTGCTGATTCACTGCTATTAATTTTTTTTGGTGTCTTGCTGCCTGTGCTGTAAGGGTGTGAGTAGAAGGGTGCGAGTAGCTTGAGTAGAAGGGTGCGAGTTTGTGGGTTGTTTGCTGTCTGTTTGTGGGGTGTGTGAAGGGTGTGCGTAGCTTGTGAGCTGTGTGTGAAATCGGCCTACTAAGTGAGGTACTGGTCGTGCATCGTCTCGGATTAAGCCGATGTGATAAAGGTGGTGTGCACGGGGAGTGCATGCTGGCTCGGAATAGCCTGGGTTCAGCCCTAAGGAAGCTGGCTGCGAAGATGTATATATGGGCTTTTGTTATATTTAGGCTTGTGATAAATATTTCAAAACCCCTTTTAGATAAATTGGGGTACATTGGGATACTGGGGATTATTTGTGTATGAATGTAGTGAGATATATGTGTGGAGTCAGATATCTCCCATCTGCCTTGCTTTGAATTTCGCGGGGTTTTTTTGCTTACTAAGTTTTCCTCTGTAAGGAAAGGTGGGGGTCGAAAGCTGGAGGAGGTTGTTGCATGTGTCCTCTGCTAAGCTGTAAAGCTGTTTCTATTCTCGTATCTAAATTGTTTCTTTTCTTGCACTTCTGCCTTTTTGTCACAGTTGGCTAAGCAATTAACTCTTGGTCTTTCTAAACTAGCATTCTTAACTCTTTCGTCTGTGGCTTCTTGCTCTGCTAACTGTGCTGATTTGTGACCTGAAACCCTATGCCTTTCATCACAGCTGGATACCAATTAAGGGTTTTCTGCCTAGCAGTCTTAACTCTTTGCAGTCTGAACAGGAAACTTTTTCATTTCTGTGCTTTTCCTAGTTAATTTTTTTTGCTGGGATGATCCTTTTGTCTTTCTCAGTATGTATGTGTTTTTATTATGCTGGATAACTGTGTTTGACTGAATAGAATACCTGGCTTTCTTGTTGTATGTATTGACTGCTGTTGGCACTGACTTTTGTTTTTCATCTACAGAAGTCTGAAGTTTTTCTTTATAACTTCTGACTCCCCTTCTTCTTCGTCTTCCATTTTGCTTTTCTTTGGCTTTAGATTTTTCCCGCCTTTTCTGAAAAGCTCCTCCCCCCTCTGCCATCTTTTTCTTAGCTCCTCCCTTTCTTCTCCCTTTTTCATAGCCACCCCCCCCCCCCTCCGCAATCTTCTTCTTAGATCCTCCCGTCTTCTCCAAATCTTTGCCGCTCTTTTTTCATAGCTCCTCCCCTCTCCACCATTTTCTTCTTAGATCCTCCCGTCCAACCCTTTCTTTGCTGCCTACTACACAGCCCCCTATCTTCCCCTCCCTCTATGTAGCATGCTGATTGTACTGACTGTGCTAGAAGTGATTTGATTGCGTCTAATGGTACATTGTGTCTGTAACATATAACTTATGGTGTCTTTCTTTGCATGCACTTTTCGTTTGGGTTCTCAACTCTGTGCTGGAATCGAACTCTTTCTTTCTTATTTCTTTCTCCTTTCTTCAACCCTTTTTTTCTTCTTCCCATTGAAATTCATTGATCCCTTTTCCCAATTCCTTGTTGGCAAGTGGTGAATGAATTCTTCTTATTATTATTTTTGCTGTTTTTTTTTTTATATTTCTGGGATGCCTCCCTGATATAATATATACTCCTGCCCCCTCCCTGGTGGGGGGATAGAACTGGGTGTGTGAGGAATGTGGGAGGTCCAGACCCCTGCATCCTGCCCGCCCTGAGCTCTGCCACATTTGCAAGTTGGAGGATAGCCCCCCTCTTCCCCCCCAGGGACGACAACCTAGGAGACAGTTTTTTTGTAACACAGAGTTTTTTTTTTAACAAAAGGTTGACTTGGGATATTGCAACTGTTTCTGTACAATTAAAATTGGTCTGAATATGCCTGTTACATTGTACGCTGATTTATCAGATAATTCGATTTAACTAGAAATAATGGGATATTTCTCCTGAGGTTTAAAAAATATGGAACAGACATTTGATACACATAATAAGCAATTGTTCCTAATGGTGCTGGGCTTAGTTTAGCAGCCCGTCCTGTTTTTTTTTATCCTTTTTAATCGGGGTTGCCCACTTACACTGACGATGCCATGCACTGTATTTTGACTTGATACATAGAGGGCTTTTTGCCAGTTTTGAAATTTATAATGTGATACCCAGGGCCTGTTATTGTCTTTTCGTTTCCCTCATGTTCTGCCCACGATGCCTGCTGGAAGCATGGGCCCCGCCCGACTGCTTGAGGCCGTGCCCCTTCTTTCCCCTCACGTTCTGCCCAACTGTATGCCCCGCTGGAGGAAGCATGGGCCTGCCCGGATGCTCTTCCCTGCTGAAGGCTTTGCCTCGTTCTGAACGCATATGGTGTCGCCTCCTGCCCGCTGCCCTTACTGGATTCTGTGCCCTCCGGCCCACGGGCCTTCTTCTTCATGCCCTCCTTAGTCTGTCCAGGGGGGGGTAACTACAATGCCACTTCGCTGGACAGACACGTAAGGGAGGAGAATGATGTAGATGGGAGTGGCAGACCTACCTGAAGGTAGAATCCGCTCATATGCTGTCCTGTGTGCCCCGACCTCAATTCCTTGACCTCATGGGGTGCCCAAAAGCGGTAGAGAGAGTGTGTAAATCCTGGCGTTCATAACTACAGAAGCTGCGTTCACAAGTCACAAATGAGGGATGAGGAGATTCTGGGTATCACATTGGAACAGTAGAACATTTTACATAGTACATTTAAATGGTTTTATTCCACATGCTGTGCCATGCCATCCTCAGGGTTAAGTGGGTAAGTGGCCCCAAGGGGGGAGCATTCAATACATTATCCCTTTCTGAAATCTTGTTTGAGACAGTCTCTAGATTAGATTGTTATGAGCTATGATTATGTGACCGCTTTTGAAAATAGGTAACTAATATTCGTGTACGAGTTTTTTCTCGCATTCCTGATGTAGGTACCGATAATTACCAATATCCCCTGGGTGATGATTAAGAGGTTCCTTCGAAAATATTCTCTGGAAGATGAGTGATATTATGGATTGTGCCGCCCAAATCTGAATGAAATTATATATCTTTTTTCAAATACATGGGATTGTGACCACTGGGGTTTGTGGGTTGGAATATCTCAAAGGGGGGTCCCGGTTACATAGGGTAATTAGTTAATTAATGTCAGAGTGTAAAGAAGTTCTCTAATGAGATAATTAAGTTTAATTCTGCCTGTAAATGTTTATGAATATGTTTACCCCAACAACTGAAAATGTATTATGACATGTCAAAGCATAAACATGGGATTAGAACAAAGGTTTAATGGGAAAATTGTTGATTGAGATTGTGTGAAGAATTGTATACAATTCAGTTAATGGTAAACAACATGGTATTTTATATTTAACTGGAATCCTACAGATCTGGTTGTAAGAATTAATAAGTAGAGGTTTGAGCAATGTTTACAACAGATTCTAAACTTGGGTTTGGCTTATTATAAGGTTCCCCAGGAAAAATATTAAAATATGAAAGTTATGTTCAATCTAAAAACTTTATAAAAAATATTATTATAAAAATTGTAAAAATAAAATTAAAAAATAAACAAGTGTTAAAAGTTATTATAAAATGACATTTCTGATAAAATATAGATTGTGAGTAATTACGAGTGACTTTATCAGTAGAAAACAATGGTCGGTTCATGCGCAGGGACTGGTCAGTGGATTTCATGAGATTTGTCCTCTAAGCGATCTTTTGTCGCTATTGGAAGTTAAGGAATGTCATGTTATAATGTGGTGTACATGATTTTTGGCAGATGTACAAACCAAATATGTTTTAAAATTTTTGAAAAAGAGTTAAAAATGAGAAAAACGATGCAATTCGATTGGATTGTATATGGTCTAAAACTTGTACAATCTGCTCCAAGCATGGGGGGGGACAGATGTTTTCCCTTAGAGGTCATTAACAGCAGATCAGGTTACAGGCTGTGGTGGTTTACAGGAGTGAGTGCTAGCTTGAAATCCGACTCCCAGTGTAAACATCCTCAACTTTGCCTAGTTTGAAGGGAAAAATAAATAAATATCAGAGTTTATGTTAAGTAAACTATGGAAGCGTATTATGAGGGTAAATCTTTCTTTAATAATAAAAGGTAATTTGTACACAATCATTAGAAGATCTGAAAGAAAGCCCTTATTAATAAAGTATTATTTTTCTCTTTCTTTTCCTTTCTTTCTTTTTCTCTCTCTCTCTTTCTTTTGCTCTTTCTTTCTTTCTTTCTTTCTCTCTCATTCTTTCTTTCTCTCATATGTTACTAAACTGTGTTTTTTTCTGCACCATTTGGTTTGAAGAATACCTTACTTTGAGGGTGTCATTTTAAAGAGAATGATAATGGTGTTAATCTGCATAGCTTAAGAAAGTCAGTTAAAATAGTTTAAAAATAAAAATACAAATATGGATAGATGATGCGGTATGATACAGCCATATTTATGGATTAAAGGGTCATCTTCCAGGTTTTGGAGTGACAAAGGTGTTCAGTCAGAGAGGGAAGTTGTGTTTTGTAGAAGGATCCCTATGAGATACAGTGAATCTTTAAGACTGAACCAAAGGCTGCTATGTTTGTTTAAACAGACATGCGACAAGAATATTCA
This sequence comes from Rana temporaria, assembly GCF_905171775.1. NCBI lineage: Eukaryota > Metazoa > Chordata > Amphibia > Anura > Ranidae > Rana > Rana temporaria. The sequence continues at coordinate 17,651,037 of NC_053493.1, forward strand.
TGCTGCATGATCAGTCCTGAAAACTAGTGTAATGTAATAAAGTTTCTTTAGGAAATAAAATATTTAGGACAGAGCCCAATATAAAATTAAAATGCTAATGAAGGGAAATATAGTAATTTGGTGGGAACGGATGCTTTTATGAAATTTAACTTAGTAATGTAAATGTAGATTGGATAAATTCTGGTTGCTATGGTCAATAGAGGTTTGTTAACTATAAACAAGGATGCATTCCAGTATATTACTGAACACCTAGAGGCCACTTCACAAATGACTTTGTATAAAATTATGGCCTTATACAGGATATTAGGTGAATAAGGGGGGTGCATCTGAAATGTCACCTGGGGACAATATTTTGGGTGATAACACATTTGTACTCAAATAGGTATAGCAATTCTGTTTATATTGGTTATGATAATGTTTTGTTATATGGACCGTGTCCTCCATTACCGTCCTTGTCTGTTAAGAAATAACAAAGAGAATAAACTGATAAAATATTCATTTCAAGGGGGGGCTGTGATAGACGTGAAACTAAAATGAAAATTTTATGTTATGATTAGAAATATTAAAGTGTATTTCGGTTAATATTTCTTTAGTATATTGCTTATTTTCCTTGATAAGTTCTATCAGAGATTGTTTTAAAGGGATTTGATGTTTTGTGAAAAGCAGAACTGTTTTCCAAATTAAGAAGCAGAGGACTTTTCAAAGGAAGCTAATCCATTTCCCTCCCCCCTGCATTCCTGGAAATTTCACTTTGGATAAGCAATTGTGGATTCTCTATAGGAAACTGACTTTGCCCATCCCCCACATCCTGACTTTTACAGACCCCAGAAGGAGCCTGTATGACTTTTGGAAGAACATGAAATGGACTTGTGAGGAGAAACCACCCTTCTATATGAATTGACCAATAAAAGACTCACAAGGGTGATGGGGAGGGATTGATGGGTGTGTATTTTGTGACATCATGAAGTCAATAAATCTAAGAGGAGAAGGCCGCCTCCCTCTCTCCTCTTTCATTATTTTACTACATTCTCTGTGTGTGCATCTGTCTGTTCTTCTCTTCTCTCATCTTCCTGCTGTGCACTTCAGCTCCAGACCACAAGAAGCTGTGTGTGTGTGTGTGTGTGTGTGTGTGTGTTCGTTTGTCTTTGCTTATTTCCACAGATTATAGCAGTGAATCATGGCAGATCTAAATCAGTTGCAGAAGGCAGTGGTAGCTGCCGAAGGCGGTGGTAGTTGCGGTCGGAAGGCGGTGGTAGTTGCAGAAGGCGGTGGTAGTTGCAGAAGGCGGTGGTAGTTGCAGAAGGCGGTGGTAGTTGCAGAAGGCGGTGGTAGTTGCAGAAGGCGGTGGTAGTTGCGGTCGGAAGGCGGTGGTAGTTGCGGTCGGAAGGCGGTGGTAGTTGCGGTCGGAAGGCGGTGGTAGTTGCGGTCGGAAGGCGGTGGTAGTTGCGGTCGGAAGGCGGTGGTAGTTGCGGTCGGAAGGCGGTGGTAGTTGCGGTCGGAAGGCGGTGGTAGTTGCGGTCGGAAGGCGGTGGCAGTTGCAGAAGGCAGTGGTAGTTGCAGAAGGCGGTGGTAGCTGCAGAAGGCGGTGGTAGTTGCGGTCGGAAGGCGGTGGTAGTTGCAGAAGGCGGTGGTAGTTGCGGTCGGAAGGCGGTGGTAGTTGCGGTCGGAAGGCGGTGGCAGTTGCAGAAGGCGGTGGTAGCTGCAGAAGGCGGTGGTAGTTGCAGAAGGCGGTGGTAGCTGCAGAAGGCGGTGGTAGCTGCAGAAGGCGGTGGTAGTTGCAGAAGACGGTGGTAGTTGCAGTCGGAAGGCGGTGGTAGTTGCAGAAGGCAGTGGTAGTTGCAGAAGGCAGTGGTAGTTGCAGAAGGCGGTGGTAGTTGCAGAAGGCAGTGGTAGTTGCAGAAGGCAGTGGTAGCTGCCGAAGGCGGTGGTAGTTGCGGTCGGAAGGCGGTGGTAGTTGCAGAAGGCGGTGGTAGTTGCAGAAGGCGGTGGTAGTTGCAGAAGGCGGTGGTAGTTGCAGAAGGCGGTGGTAGTTGCAGAAGGCGGTGGTAGTTGCGGTCGGAAGGCGGTGGTAGTTGCGGTCGAAAGGCGGTGGTAGTTGCGGTCGGAAGGCGGTGGTAGTTGCGGTCGGAAGGCGGTGGTAGTTGCGGTCGGAAGGCGGTGGTAGTTGCGGTCGGAAGGCGGTGGTAGTTGCGGTCGGAAGGCGGTGGTAGTTGCGGTCGGAGGTGGTAGTTGCAGAAGGCGGTGGTAGTTGCGGTCGGAAGGCGGTGGTAGTTGTGGTCGGAAGTGGTAGTTGCAGAAGGCGGTGGTAGTTGCGGTCGGAAGGCGGTGGTAGTTGCAGACGGCGGTGGTAGTTGGAGAAGGCGGTGGTAGTTGGAGAAGGCGGTGGTAGTTGCGGTCAGAAGGCGGTGGTAGTTGCAGAAGGCGGTGGTAGTTGCAGAAGGCGGTGGTAGTTGCAGAAGGCGGTGGTAGTTGCAGACTGTGCCAGTAGATGGCAGTGTGGTGTCAGTAGAAGTCGCTCTCCTCTACAATGTATGGATTCTGAATGATTCTGCATACAGGGAGATTGATGGAGGGGAGGAAGGCTGACTGCATGAAATCTGTGACATGCATCCATTCTGGCTGGACCCGGCCTGCTAAATGATAAAAGTCTCACAATTCACAGAGGAGATGAGAGAAGACAAATAAGATGTAGAAGGACAATGTGGCTTTATTTACCTACCATTGGCTGTGACCGTCCCCCGGCCCCAATTATTGAATACGTCCGCAGGGCCAGCGCTCTACCTACCTGTCTGATTCTGAGTATTTTCCATGATAGATAAAAGGTATATAGATAGATACACACATACTGTAATTATTAAAGGATCAGTCTGCCCAGAACAGATTTTTAATAGCGGCTCAACTGCTTTGCTCATTAAAGGGTCACTAAAGGAATTTTTTTTTTTAGCTAAATAGCTTCCTTTACCTTACTGCAGTCCTGGTTTCATGTCCTCATTGTTCGTTTTTGCTTTCATGTTGCTGTAAATCCTCTCTGTTCTGGACACTTCCTGGTTGCCTGTTTCCTGATAACCACAGTACTGGGAGATTTCTCACGGTGGTCACTAATCAAGGAGCTGTGTGTAAAACGAAACTGGATTGGTGCTGAGGAGTTTTAGACAAAGTATCACTGCTCTCTATTGGCTGACTGCCCTCTAGTGGCTCTCTGTACATCAGAGAACCAGCAAACAACAGCAAAAACGAAACTACACTGCAGGCACATTATATGATTGTTTTTTTTATCTATTTTTAATCATTTTTAAAAGGAATCAGTTAACTATTATGTCTCTATGCCCTGTAAACAGTCATTTCAGCAAAAAATTTTTTTTCCTTTAGTGACCCTTTAAAGGGGATCCCATTATTTTATGGAGAATGTAGAAGGAGGAGGGGGGGGGCACACAAAGTTGGGTGGGCACACTCAGAACTCCCCAGAGGAGAAGAACAAAGCCTGGAATTACATCAGGGAGATCTCACTGTTGAAGTATCCAAGGCGGGATCCTCAAACTACGGCCCTCCAACTGTTGTAGAACTACACATCCCATGAGGCATTGTAACACACTGACATTCACAAACATGACAAGGCATGATGGGAATTGTAGTTCCTGAACAACTGGAGGGCCGTAGTTTGAAGACCCATGATCCAAGCCATGCAAGAAGCCAGGGGCCAACTATGGCTAGCAGGATCCACCTAAAACTAGAATATCATTTTTGAGTGGATTGACCCTTTAAAGAAATGATGGATACATAGATTAAAGATAGATAGATAGATAGATAGATAGATAGATAGATAGAGATAGATACATACATAGATACAATATACATGGATAGATAGATACATACACAAAATATAGATAGACAGATACATACATACATACATCACATATAGCTAGCTAGCTAGATAGATAGATAAATATGGATAGATAGATACATACATACATACATCAATAAAAGATAGATAGATACATAGATATGTACATAGATAGATAAAATATACATGGATAGATAGATACTGTAAATAGATAGATAAAATATAGATAAATACATACATAAAATATAGACGATAGATAGATAGATAGATAGATAGATAGATAGATAGATAGATAGATAGATAGATAGATAGATAGATAGATAAAATATAGACAGACAGGTAGATAGATATTATATAGATACATACATCAATGCTAGATAGAGAAATATAAAATATAGATAGATAAAATATGGATAGATACATACATACAAGATAGATAGATAGATACATACATACATCAATAAAAGATAGATAGATAGATATAGAAATATAAAAGATAGATAGATATATACATACACAGATACATAGATAGATAAAATATACATGGATAAAATATAGCTAGATACATAAAATATACATACATAAAATATAAATACATACATAAAATATAAATACATACTTAAAATATAGATAAACCGATAGACAGGTAGATAGATAAAATATAGATACATACATACATCAATAAAAGATAGATAGATAGATAAATAGAGAAATATAAAATATCGATAAATAGACAGATACATACATAGATAAAATATGGATAGATAGATACATACAGAAAATAAATAAATAGATAGATAAAGAAATATAAAAGATAGATAGATAGATAGATAGATAGATAGATAGATAGATAGATAGATAGATAAAATATAGACAGACACATACATAGATAAACTATGGATAGATACATACATAAATACATTAATAAAAGATAGATAGTATTTGCACTTGCATTGTGATGTCATGACACTCCCACAGGATCACTTGGGGGTCCAATTATTAAACATTTGCTGGATGAATGTTGTATGCATTCCCTCAGCTATAATGAATTTTGCCCATATCTTGTCTGATTATTTCCTATTATCATCAGCTCCATCCAGTGGCCATAATGTAGTATTTTCCTTATTGAGGTAAAATAATAATAATATGGCCACTAGATGGAGCTGACGATCATTGAAAGTGATCATATTAGACAATTTGCGGGGGGCTGGGTGAATGCTTATGAGAGTCCCTGGGAATATCCTGTGATGACAAAACAGAAAGAAAGAGAAGAAGGAAAAAAGATAGATAAACAGATTTTCTTTTGAGAAAGATTGCTGTCCTATTACTCTCCTCCCCAGTGCAGCTATATATATATATATATATAGCCATCTGAAATGTCATTATGATCTTTGCTGGCGGATAAATTCCACTGTCATTGATTGATCTCAGTTTAATTTTTGTCTGGCTACCAGTCTAATATTTGTAAGCTGGGAGGATTAAAATGTGTTGAAATGTCACTGTCTTATGGGAAATACAAGCGGCTTAGTGAGAGGGGCCATGTGCAATCAATGCAGGATTTCCAGCTGTCTTCTGTACTATACAGAATGTTCTGACGTGTGGAATTACGCACCGCGTTTGTCCCGGGCGCACTGCATATATTTGATTTGTAATGAGGCAGAAGAAGGATGGTCAGAGGTAGAATGTGGAGGATCTTTACCAATGATCGGGCTCTTCCAGTGTCACGATTCTGGGTAGAAGGGGTGCACGGAAGGAAAGGGTGAGGAATAGAGTAAATATAGAGTAAAACATGTACCACAATCATTTGTGCTATGCATGCAGTGTTCTATGTTCACAAATCATTTTCTATGAAGACAAAAATATTAATACTAAAAAATACTATGAAGTGATAGAAACAAAAGAACAAAGTGGGGGTACAAGGTGACAGTTTGTGTCTTCTCGGATAGTGGAGGAGGAAGCAGCTATGGATCAGTAAGCTGTATGAAATTGGACCATGTGTACTTTGTCAGAAATCAGTGCTAAGGGGATGGAAGCAGGAGCAAGTTGGGGATGCTCACACAGCATGGAAGTGAGGGGTGAGAGGAACACAGCCTGCTCTGATTACACAGCAGGGAAGCAAAGGGTGAGAGGAACACAGCCTGCTCTGATTACACAGCAGGGAAGCAAAGGGTGAGAGGAACACAGCCTGCTCTGCTTACACAGCAGGGAAGCAAAGGGTGAGAGGAACACAGCCTGCTCCGCTTACACAGCGGGGAACCAAAGGGTGAGAGGAACACAGCCTGCTCCGCTTACACAGCAGGGAAGCAAAGGGTGAGAGGAACACAGCCTGCTTTGCTTACACAGCGGGGAAGCAAGGGGTGAGAGGAACACAGCCTGCTCCGCTTACACAGCAGGGAGGCAAGGGGTGAGAGGAACACAGCCTGCTCCGCTTACACAGCAGGGAGGCAAGAGGTGAGAGGAACACAGCCTGCTCCGCTTACACAGCAGGGAAGCAAGGGGTGAGAGGAACACAGCCTGCTCCGCTTACACAGCAGGGAAGCAAAGGGTGAGAGGAACACAGTCAGCACCGCTTACACAGCAGGGAAGCAAAGGGTGAGAGGAACACAGTCTGCTCCGCTTACACAGCAGGGAAGCAAGGGGTGAGAGGAACACAGCCTGCTCCGCTTACACAGCAGGGAAGCAAGGGGTGAGAGGAACACAGCCTGCTCCGCTTACACAGCAGGGAAGCAAAGGGGTGAGAGGAACACAGTCAGCACCGCTTACACAGCAGGAAAGCAAAGGGTGAGAGGAACACAACCTGCTCCGCTTACACAGCAGGGAAGCAAAGGGTGAGAGGAACACAGCCTGCTCTGATTACACAGCAGGGAAGCAAAGGGTGAGAGGAACACAGCCTGCTCTGCTTACACAGCAGGGAAGGAAAGGGTGAGAGGAACACAGCCTGCTCCGCTTACACAGCAGGGAAGGAAAGGGTGAGAGGAACACAGCCTGCTCCGCTTACACAGCAGGGAAGCAAGGGGTGAGAGGAACACAGCCTGCTCCGCTTACACAGCAGGGAAGCAAAGGGTGAGAGGAACACAGCCTGCTCCGCTTACACAGCAGGGAAGCAAAGGGTGAGAGGAACACAGCCTGCTCCGCTTACACAGCAGGGAAGCAAAGGGTGAGAGGAACACAGCCTGCTCCCCTTACACAGCAGGGAAGCAAAGGGTGAGAGGAACACAGCCTGCTCCCCTTACACAGCAGGGAAGCAAAGGGTGAGAGGAACACAGCCTGCTCCCCTTACACAGCAGAGAAGCAAAGGGTGAGAGGAACACAGCCTGCTCCCCTTACACAGCAGGGAAGCAAAGGGTGAGAGGAACACAGCCTGCTCTGCTTACACAGCAGGGAAGCAAAGGGTGAGAGGAACACAGCCTGCTCCGCTTACACAGCAGGAAAGCAAGGGGTAAGAAAAACACAGCCTGCTCCGCTTACACAGCAGGGAAGCAAAGGGTGAGAGGAACACAGCCTGCTCTGCTTACACAGCAGGGAAGCAAGGGGTGAGAGGAACACAGCCTGCTCCGCTTACACAGCAGGGAAGCAAAGGGTGAGAGGAACACAGCCTGCTCCGCTTACACAGCAGGGAAGCAAAGGGTGAGAGGAACACAGCCTGCTCCGCTTACACAGCAGGGAAGCAAAGGGTGAGAGGAACACAGCCTGCTCCGCTTACACAGCAGGGAAGCAAAGGGTGAGAGGAACACAGCCTGCTCCGCTTACACAGCAGGGAAGCAAGGGGTGAGAGGAACACAGCCTGCTCCGCTTACACAGCAGGGAAGGAAAGGGTGAGAGGAACACAGCCTGCTCCGCTTACACAGCAGGGAAGCAAAGGGTGAGAGGAACACAGCCTGCTCCGCTTACACAGCAGGGAAGGAAAGGGTGAGAGGAACACAGCCTGCTCCGCTTACACAGCAGGGAAGCAAAGGGTGAGAGGAACAGAGCCTGTTCCTCTCACACAGCAGGGAAGCAAAGGGTATGAGGAACACAGCCTGCTCTGCTCACACACCGGAAAGCAAGGGGTGAGAGGAACGCAGCCTGCTTTGCTTACACAGCAGGTAAGCAAGGAGTGAGAGGAACCCAGCCTGCTCCGCTTACACAGCAGGGAAGCGAGGGGTGAGAGGAACACAACCTTCTCTGTTCACACAGCAGGCAAGCGAGGGGTGAGAGGAACACAGCCTGCCCTGCTCACACAGCAGGGAAGCAAAGGTTAAGAGGAACACAGCCAGCTCCGCTCACACACAGGGAAGTGAGGGGTAAGAGGAACACAGCCTGCTCCTCTCACACAACAGGGAAGCAAAGGGTGAGAGGAACACAACCTGCTCCGCTTACACAGCAGGGAAGCAAATGGTAAGAGTAACACAGCCTGATCCGCTTACACAGCAGGGAAGCAAAGGGTGAGAGGAACACAGCCTGCTCCGCTTACACAGCAGGGAAGCAAGGGGTGAGAGGAACACAGCCTGCTCCGCTTACACAGCAGGGAAGCAAAGGGTGAGAGGAACACAGCCTGCTCCGCTTACACAGCAGGGAAGCAAGGGGTGAGAGGAACACAGACTGCTCCGCTTACACAGCAGGGAAGCAAAGGGTGAGAGGAACACAGCCTGCTCCGCTTACACAGCGGGGAAGCAAAGGGTGAGAGGAACACAGCCTGTTCCTCTCACACAGCAGGGAAGAAAAGGGTATGAGGAACACAGCCTGCTCTGCTCACACACAGGAAAGCAAGGGGTGAGAGAAACACAGCCTGCTTTGCTTACACAGCAGGTAAGCAAGGGGTGAGAGGAACAAAGCCTGCTCCGCTTACACAGCAGGGAAGCGAGGGGTGAGAGGAACACAACCTTCTCTGTTCACACAGCAGGCAAGCGAGGGGTGAGAGGAACACAGCCTGCCCTGCTCACACAGAAGGGAAGCAAAGGTTAAGAGGAACACAGCCAGCTCCGCTCACACACAGGGAAGTGAGGGGTAAGAGGAACACAGCCTGCTCCTCTCACACAACAGGGAAGCAAAGGGTGAGAGGAACACAACCTGCTCCGCTTACACAGCAGGGAAGCAAAGGGTAAGAGTAACACAGCCTGATCCGCAAGAGGTGATAGGAACCAAGACTGCTCTGCTCACACAGCAGTGAAACGAGGGGGAGAGGAACACAACTTCCTCTGTTCACAGAAGCAGGGAAGCAAGGGGTGAGAGGAACATAGCCTGCTCCGCTCACACACAGGGAAGCGAGAGGTGAGAGGAACACAGCCTTCTCCGCTCACACACAGGGAAGCGATGGGGGAGAGGAACAAAGCCATATGCACATATGCACTTCTCTCCTCCCCCGCATCTCTCCTAGCCACATCCGACCTACTCTTCTCCATATCTCTACCTTACCTTTGGCCGAATAAAAGAGGTCAACCTCTTTACTCAATACTTAGTTTATGGTACTGTTTATTCATAGGACGGGCAGGAGACTCCTGGGAGCCATGAGGGGAGGGAGGGGGGGTGTAAATATCAAAATATATTTATATAAATATATTTAAAAAAAAAAAAAAAAAAAAGACAGTGAACAGAGTATATACCACACATGATGCAAACCGTAAATAGAGACGTAAGAAGCTTCGGATCATGAGTCGGTCTCTAGTATATTGGAAATAAGCTGAGGTGGTAAAAAAACAAAAAAAAACAAACAAAGCCTGCTCCGCTTACACAGCAGGGAAGCAAAGGGTGAGAGGAACACTGCCTGCTCCGCTCACACACAGGGAAGCGGGGGGGAGAGAGCAACACAGCCGGCTGTTGCACAAAAAAACACAAGTCCCAGCTCTGTCATTGCTCATGAAGGGGGCGAGCGAGAGGAAGATTTGTGGGAGCTGATGCGAGTGCCTGGCGGGCGCGATGACCGCCGGGCACACGCCATCTCTCGTGAAAGAGCGAGAACCGGGATCTGTGTGTGTAACCACACAAATCCCGGTTCTTTCAGGGGAGTAATGACTGGTCGTGTGTTCATCTCCCCTAGTAAGTCCCATCCCCCTTTAGTTACAACACAGAGAGGTTCCCTCGATCTCCCCCTAGTGGTTATCCCCTTCCCTGCCAGTGACATTTTTACAGTAATCAGTACATTTTTATAGCACTGGTCGCTGTAAAATTGTCACTGGTCCCAAAATACTGTCCGATATGTCCGGCGCAATGTTGCAGTCCTGATAAAAAATCGAAGATCACAGTAATTACTAGTAAAAAAATAAATAATAATAAAAATGCCATAAATCTACCCCCTATTTTGTAGACGCTATGGGCCAGATTCACAGAAGAAGTACGCCGGAGTATCTGCTGATACTCCGGCCTACTTTCAAATTTGCCGCGTCGTATCTTTATTTGTAATTCACAAAAAAGATACGACGGCATTTGGCTAAGATCCGACAGGCGTACGGCTTCGTACGGCTTCGGATCTTTGGATGCAATACTTCAGCGGCCGCTGGGTGGAGATCGCGTCGTTTTCCGCGTCGGGTATGCTAATTAGCTGTTTACGACGATCCACGAAGGTACGTGCGTTCGTCGCATTCTCTTACGTCGTCGCTAGTCGGCTTTTCGCGTCGCAAAGTTACGGCTGCTATTTAGGTGGTGTAACAATAGACAGCCCATGTTAAAGTATGGCCGTCGTTCCCGCGTCGAATTTCAATTTTTTTTTTTTTGCGTAAGTCGTCCGGGAATACGAAAGTACGGTACGCACGTCGCCATTCAAAACATTACGTCGGGGCGACGTCATTTCGCGCAAAGCACGGCGGGAAATTTCAAAACGGAGCATGCGCAGTACGTCCGGCGCGGGAACGCGCCTAATTTAAATGGTCCCCGCCCCATTTGAATTAGGCGGGCTTGCGCCGGACGGCTTTACGATACGCCGCCGCAAGTTTACACGGAAGTGCTTTGTGAATCAAGCACTTACGATGAAAACTTGCGGCGGAGTAACGTAAAGGATATACGTTACGCCGCCGTAATTTTTCGTGAATCTGGCCCTATAACTTTTGCGCAAACCAATCAATATACTCTTATTGCGATTAATTTTTTTAAGAGGGGAATATTATAGCAAAAAGTAAAAAATATAGCTTTTTTTCAAAATTGTCTCTTTTTTTGTTTGTAGCGCAAAAAAAACAAAACAAAAGAAAACCGCAGAGGTGATCAAATACCACCAAAAGAAAGCTCTATTTGTGGGGGAAAAAGGACATCAATTTTGTTTGGGAGCCACGTCGCACGACCGCGCAATTGTCAGTTAAAGCGACGCAGTGCCGAATCGCAAAAAGACCTCTGGTCAGGAAGGGGGTAAATCCTTACGGGGGCTGAAGTGGTTAAAGTGAGAAAATGTACCATTTTAAGGAAAAAAAAAGGTAATTTTGAATCTGACGGCGTGCAGTTTGGTCTCCTCTCAGCTGTCTTTGAACACAAAGCCTCTCACTGTTTGTTTTGGAAAAAGTCAAATAAAATCAATTCAATCTCCTTCTTTTATTGAGCGTTTTCAATTTTTAATTGTGTCCCTCTAGAGGTGTCCTGCGGTGCGTCCCGGGGCCGCTCGGCGCTGAGTCATAATGAAATTCCCCAGCAGGCGCGTTCCTTTTATTTCTAAATGGAATAAAGGAATTCTCAGCCCTCAGTAATTTTTTATTTCTCATTCACATGGGATGAGTGTAATGATGATAAAAAGGGAATAGCTAATTTTAATGGCAAATAATAACAGAAATTATATTTAATAACAGAAATCTCATTGTATTATGTATCCACTTCCCGCCCGGTCAAAAGTCAATTGACGTCCGGGAAGTGGTTGTGAAATCCTGACTGGACGTCTATTGACGTCCTGCAGGATTTCATGCCGGCGCGCGCCCGTGGGGGAGCGCAGCGCGGCGATCGGTGATGCGGGGTGTCAGTCTGACACCCTGCATCTCCGATCTCGGTAAAGAGCCTCCGGCGGAGGCCCTTTACCACGTACGTGATCAGCCGTGTCCAACCACGGCTGATTACGATGTAAACAGACGCGAGTAGAGGAGAGCCGATCGGCGGCTCTCCTGACAGGGGGGGTTCGCGCTGATTGTTTATCAGCGCAGCCCCCCCACCTCGGATGCCAACACTGGACCACCAGGGAGTGCCCCCCAGTGCTTAAAAAAAAACAGTGCCCCCCAGTGCAAAAAAAAAACACCAATAAAAAAAAAAACAACACAATCGATGCCAATCAGTGCCCACAAATGGGCACTGACTGGCAACATGAGCACTGGCTGAAATGATGCCCAGCAATGCCATCCCTCAGTGTCCATCAGTGCCACCCCTCAGTGTCCATCAGTGCCACCTCTTAGTGCCCATCTATGCCCAGTGCCCACCTATCAGTGCCCATCTGTGCCACCCATAAGTACCCATCAGTGCCACCCATCAGTGCCACCCATGAGTGCCCATCAGTGCCGCCAAAGAGTGCCCAGTGCCGCCTATGAGTGCCCATCAGTGCCGCCTATGAGTGCCCATCAGTGCCGCCTATGAGTGCCCATCAGTGCCGCCTATGAATGCTAATCAGTGCAGCATACCAGCATCGCCTATCAGTGACCATCAGTGCCGCCTATCAATGCCCATCAGTGCCACCTCATCGGTGCCCATCATTGCCGCCTATGAGTGCCCATCAGTGCCACCTATGAGTGCCCATCAGTGCCGCCTATGAGTGCCCATCAGTGCAGCATACCAGCGTTGCCTATCAGTGACCATCAGTGCCGCCTATCAATGCCCATCAGTGCCACCTCATCGGTGCCCATAATTGAAGAAGAAAACTTACTTATTTACAAAAAAAATTACAGAAAAAAATAAAAACAGATTTTTTTCAAAAGTTTCTGTCTTTTTTTAGTTGTTGCGCAAGAAATAAAAATCGCAGAGGTGATCACATACCACCAAAAGAAAGCTCTATTTGTGGGAACAAAATGATAAAAATGTCATTTGGGTACAGTGTAGCATGACCGTGCAATTGTCATTCAAATTGCGACAGCGGTGAAAGCTGAAAATTGGCTTAGGCGGGAAGGTGCGTAAGTGCCCGGTATGGAAGTGGATATATATATTTCTGTTATTATTTCTGTAGTTTCTTTTTTACCTTTTTTTAATTCTTTTCAAATATGACTTTTAATTATTTGTATTAAACTTTAAAACGTAGTGATAGAAATGAAAAAAGACCAACAATTTTGAAAAATAAAAAATATTTTCTATTACAAAACATATCCAATAATAATACTAATAAAAAAAAATGCTTCATAAATTTAGACCAAATATATTCTGCATGTAGCAAAAAAATAGAGTACAATACCGTAATTTCTTTTTTTTTTTTTTTTTTTCCAATCAAGTTTAAGTTTATTTTAAAAATATAAATAGTACAATAGATGTTATACATCACGGAAAAAATCACAAAGCATTACAGGAAGATTCATTTCGATATTACATATTCCTAACCATACTGTGGTCAATATCATATAAACGAACTTTATTCAAATATAAGTAGATCTAAATGAAATAAGAAGATCAAGTGTCCATCAACTGTTATAGAGGAAATATAGTATTTATCCTAAATTTTCCTATATAATGTTCCCCTGAATGATATTGAAGTGCAACTTAAAAGTTGATACTTGTCATACCATAATATATTTTATATTAGGCAAAAAAAATATATATTTTATTCCTAAATGACCCTCCTATAACCCCCTAAACTTATTAAGAAACTAATAAATTCTCGAAGAGCAGAACCCCTCCTCCTGTCCTAATACTCCCACCGACTTCACTCTTTTTCCCTCCTACATACTCATTATAGAGTATATTCCTTTTGTGAATTAGAAGTAGATAAATGAAATAATCTAAAAATAAGAAGAGTAATACCATAACCGACAACTCGTCCATTACGGATTATTGTAATAACCTTACTATATCCTAAAGCATCACTAAACTTTCAAAGTAACAAAATGTCCGAGGAATTGACACCTTTTTTAAGAGTAAGACCATGGATCCCGATAACTTAAAAAAAAAAAAAAAAAAAAAAATATGGCAAGTCCGGAAATCTCAGAGTACACATGGCGACAAAAGGTCCCAACAGAGTGAACTTAAATAAAATATGGAGGAATATAAAAGATTAAATCCTCAAACAACCCTATCATGTAATGAATGTACTTTAACGATAGCCAAAAAGATAAAAATAGAGCAAATAACTCTAATCAAGATAAAAAGATATAGAAAACCAAAAAAGGAAAAATTATAACCGAAATTCAGAAAAGTCAGAGAGAAGAAAAGAAAAGAAAAGGGAGCCTACCTGCCAATTCCACATCACAAAAAGCAGTAATTCGTCCTATTAAACTATAAGTTGTTAACGATACCCATGTATTTTAACCATGGTCCCCAAATTTCATTGAACTGGTCATCAGAATCTAACATCAAGCCTATCCTCTTCTCTTGCTCCATTATCCAAGTCACCTTTCTTTTCATATACAATATCGAAACAGATGTCTTTTTCCAGGCAGCAGCTATAGAAATTCTAGCTCCTATAAGGATAAACAATATCAGTTTCCTGGTAGACTCGTGAGCTTGCGGTATAAGTCCATTTAATAAAGCAATCGATGGAGATTGATGAATATTACAACCAGTTACCCGTCTAATGATATGAAAGACCATATTCCAGAATTTACGTATTTTCGGGCACTCCCACCATATATGAATCATAGAACCAACCCCACAACATCCTCTAAAACATAAAGGAGATTGAGAAGGATAAATATTTGCCAATCTCAAGGGTACTAAGTACCATCTAGTGAAAATCTTTAAATTTGCTTCTATAAGTGACACATTAGTAATTCCTTTTATAGATCTTACAAAATTAGAATACCAGTCCTTTATATCCCAGTCAATCTGAAGATCCCTCTCCCAGGCTATCATATGTGGTAATTTTTGACTATTATCAGCAAGTGATCTATAAATAATAGAAATCCCCCCTCTCCTTCCTATGGCTTGGTCACATCTAGTTTCATAAGCTGTCATAGAGCCCGAAATAGCTTCATCCAACCAAAGCTTTGTAGCATAATTATAAATATGAGAAAATCCCGTTGTTTCAGAGGGAGGAAGACCTAGATTTTTCACAAAATATTGTTCGGTATGGGGACCTGAACGAGAAAAGAAACGTCCAATGCGGTACACCCCCTTATCTAGCCACCATTTGAAGGACTCCCCTTCTACTTTAGAGGTGAAGTCAGGTTCTCTAAATAGATTGGCTAAAGGATGACCCTTGGAAATCAAAGAAGGATTTTTCTTAAGGGAGTCCCAAAGCACCAAGGCTTGAGAGAGGGCTGGTGACATAATAGGAGGTCTACTTTTGGGAGTAATCCACAGTAAATCTTCTAATGTGTAAGAGGTAGAAGCCTGTTCCTCCAAACATACCCAATCAGGTCTATCCCCTTGGACGTATACATCCGAAAGTTGAGCCAATCTAGCGGCTTTGTAATACCACAGTAAATTTGGAAGGCCAAAACCACCCTGTTCAGGCAGGTTAAAAAGAGATCTCGAAGAAACACGTGGATTCTTCTTTTTCCAAACAAATTTAGTAATTTTGCTCTGGAAGGCTTTCAAACGGTTCGTCTTTATTGGTATAGGGAGTGAGCGGAACAGGTATAAGATCCTAGGTAAGAGAGTCATTTTGATGGAACTTATCCGTCCTATCCAACCTATGTTATGTGAACTCCACTCTTCTAGATCAGTTTCAAATTTTTTATACATGGGAGGGTAATTGGCCTGATAAAGATCTTCGAATTTCGAGGTCAGATTAATGCCTAAATATTTAATGGACGATGTATTCCAGCAAAAAGCATAATTTTTCCGAATGAGGGAAACTACTGAATCAGAGAGTGACACATTAAGGGCCCTGGATTTTGCAATGTTGACTGTAAGACCAGAAACTTCAGAAAAGTAATCTAATAAAGTATATATAGCAGGTAAAGAAGAGCCTGGGGAGGTAATAAATAGCAGAAGATCATCCGCGAATAAAGCGCATTTATGTTCCTTCCGGTTACAGTTAATCCCCCTGACATTCGGGTCATTCCTGAGTGCTATAGCTAGAGACTCCATTACAACAGCGAATAACAGAGGGGATAGGGGACAGCCCTGGCGAGTACCCCTTTTAATTTTGATAGTCTCCGAGAACATTCCCATCAGTCGGATCTTGGCCTCAGGCGAAGAGTATAGAGCAGCTAGAAAACCCAAGGTCCTGGGACCAAAACCCCACCTTTGTAAAATCGAAAACATATACGACCATGAAACCGAATCAAAAGCTTTCTGTAAATCTATTGACAATAGCATACCTTCTTGTTTGTCTTTCCCAATCCAGCCAGTTTGCAATATTGAGATTAAGTCCACCGCCCTCCTGATCTGATCCGGGGCTTGTCTATTAGGAATAAAACCCACCTGATCTTTATGTATATATAGACCTATGAAGTTCGAGAGTCTATTAGCCATTATTTTAGTCATTATTTTAAGATCATTGTTAATCAAAGATATTGGTCTATAATTCTCAACTAAGCAAGGATCTTTGTCAGGTTTAGGAATCACAGAAATGTATGCCATATTAAGTTCACTGCCTATCGGATCACCTCCGGACAAACCATTGAAAAACCTTGCAAGATAGGGTGCTAAGAGGATCGAAAACTTCTTATAATATGGAGACGAAAATCCGTCAGGGCCTGGTGCTTTGTTAGTCTTCAACCCTTTAATAACCCCCAGAATTTCCTCAACCGTTATAGGAGCTTCCATTTCGCTACTATGTAAATCCGATAATTTTGGGAGATCTAGGCCGTCAAGGAATTCTGTAATTCTGCTAGAGTCACAGCCGCCATCGGAATGATAAAGCCTTGAGTAAAAATTTTGAAAGGACTCCATCACCTTTTGAGGATTTAGAGTAAGGGAACCATCGTTATGTTTAATCTTAGGAATGTTCCGAGATCTAAATCTTGGAGAAAGTTTATTGGCCAACATCGGGCCAATTCTATCTCTCAATTGATAGAATTTAGTCCCGGACCACTTAATGGCTTCATCCGCCCTAACCGTAAGTGCAAGGTTAAGAGTAGTTCTGGCTGCGTCTAAAGTAGAAGTAGGAAAACCAATAGGGTCCCTTTTATGTTGCGAGATTAAAGTAGTAAATTCCCGTTCTAGCTTCTCTATTTCCATTCTCTTTATCCTTTTTTGTCTGGCCGCTATTTGTATTAGTTTTCCCCTGATCGTTACCTTGTGAGCAGCCCACAATATTTCTGGGGAGATCTCAGTAGTATCATTAACCTCAAAGTAATCTTTTATGGCTCGTTCAATTTCAATAGCTATATCGGGGTTTTTCAAAAGTGATTGATTAAGGGTCCAATGAGAAACCTTCTGCTTAGCTTGTACCCTTCTCAATGTCAATTTGACCAAAGAATGATCAGACCATGGGACGTCAATTATAGATGAACTTATAGCGCTAGGGATACAATGAGTAGATAAGAAGATATGATCTATCCGCGAAAACGACCGGTGGGGATTAGAGTAGTGTGTATAATCCTTCGCTGATGGATTCAATTCCCTCCATATATCCGATAATCCGGACTGGTGAAGTAAGCGAGCTATTTGTGTGCTGGTCTTGGTTGGTCTGATCAATTTAGTCTTTGATGGACCAGATTTATCTAGTCCTGTATCAAAGGCCAAATTGGAATCTCCACCCATAATTATGATTCCCTCCATCAAAGACTGAAGTGTCCTAAATAAATTGTCGAAAAAAGATTTTTGTCCCCTGTTTGGGGCATAATAGGAAATGAAAGTGTATAAGTTTCCATCAATCGTGCCCTTAACCAGGACAAACCTGCCTTCCGGATCAACAAATTCTTTAGCCAAGGTAAAATTGCAGTGTTTGGAGAACAATACAGCTACACCTTTTGTTTTATTTTCAGCTTTGGATAAATGGAAAGTAGGGAAGTTTTCATGTAAGAATGAGGGGGTGTACCGCCTTGGAAAGTGAGTCTCTTGAAGAAGTACTACATCAACATGAATGGTCTTATAGTATTGCAACGCCTTTCTCCTTTTGATTGGAGAGTTCAATCCCTGTGTGTTATGAGAAATAACACTAAGGGAAGATGGAGAACTAACCGAACCCGCCATGTATTAAAATAGTATGGATCCCAAGCATCGAGTATAATAGGGGTGTGATGGTTTCATAATCAAGACCATAAGAGAAATAAGTATTTGATGAGCCAAACAACCACATCATTAACCTCGTCCCAGTATGAGCAGAAATTGGCAGGTAGGCTATAGAAGAAGAAAGATCAAGGAAGACAGGAAAGGATAAAGGAAAATAATATAAAAATAAATTAATCAGGATAAACCAGAACATTATGGGGCCAAACGATGACCCCGAGTAAAGAGAAGGCAATGTCCCCCTCCCTTCACTCAAAAACAAAAATTTAGAATAGCCCATAAAGAGGGCTACAAACTCAAACCCCAGGACGACCAAACGTCAATCTAAGGAGTGAGTTGAGGCCTAGCGACCCACCACTGACCTGCTATCTTTGACTAAAGATATATAAAACAATGTAATCCCTTAAAAAAGAAAGGGAGGAAAAAATGAAAAATACAGCTTCTATATAATCCATCCATTAATCGAGGATGGCATTAAATGTATGTTTGCTATATATTAGTGGAGAATGAGAGAAAGAAAACAAAAGAAAACTACCTTCTCACTCCCCCACTCTCATTCCCCATGGACTAATATACCCAAAAATGCTCATATATACTCACACTCTAGAGTAGAAACATAGATACCAGCAAATGACCCAAAAATAAACAAATAAATAAACAAAGGGAAGAAGGAAAAATGAAGAAAATCTCCTTCCAGCGATAATCAGGTAACAGAGTCATCTTTAACCTTCCTGTACTTGACTTTTGTCCATTTAGAAGAAGTCGGGCTTATAGGGGTCTGTCTTTTAGTCGAGCCCTGCTGTATCGGAGAAGTGTCCATATCAGGAACCGTAGATATAATATTGAGACTCATCAGTAGACGTTCACCTTCCTGAAAATTATGGACTGCATAGTGGTTACCTTTGAAAGAAAATTTTAGAGCAAAAGGAAATGCCCATTTATATCTTATCTCTTTCTGTAGAAGGGCCGATAATAAAGGTTTCATCGATCTCCTTTTTTGAATTGTATAGGGAGAGATATCGGAAAAGATTTGGATATTGGCACCTTGATAATTTAGTTGGTCCCGTTGACGTGAGCATTTCATTATCTCCTCCTTTGTAGAAAAATAATGAGGTTTAACCACTATATCTCTTGGTAAGCCATCTTTCCTCATAGGTCCTAGAGACCTATGAGCACGGTCTAAGTCCAGTTTGTGGGCCGGTATGTTTGGTAATAAAATTTTAATAATATCCCGTACGGCAGAATCAACATCAAGAATAGATTCAGGTAGGCCTCTGATCTCTCCGAGATCTATTTTCAAGTTCATCGATCTTGGCTTGTGCTATGTCCAGCTGATCCTGCATGTATTGCAGGTGATCGGAATTTTGAGTTGTTCTAGCAATATTAACTTCCATATTATGTTCAATAGTTTCAATCCTTGAGCCCAAGTTTTGAAAGTCAGCTCTAATTTCTCCAGTTATCCTTTCAGCATTTTGTGCCAGTCCTCTGTCCAGCATTTCAGATATTCTTGCATACAGTTCAGACACATTAAAGGTAACATCAAGAGCCTGTTTACTGTTGGTAGTAGCATTTACCGTATCACAGGAAGGAATCAGCATAGACGTCAGTTGATTGGATTCCCCAGGAATCGGTTCCTGAGGTAAAGTGTGATGCAGCACAGTGGGCAAAGGATCTAAATGTGATGGATTCATAGTTGCTGCGCATTGAGCATACGTTTGTGGAACCGATGACATCATAGAAGGATCTTTTTGTGCAGCAGTTTGCTTATTAATCACTTTGCCCTTTTTATTTTTTTTATATATTTTAGCAGGCATGTACTAGGAACACAGTATAATTTCCACAGCTTGGCAATATAGAAATGTCCAGTTCCTATATAGATCACGCTAGTATCTTCATATCATGAAAAATCAGTATGATTTCATCCTATAATAGTGGCCAGTGGTGAGGCCAGACCTCTTTTAACAAGCCTTCATTTCAGCAGTGCCTAGGAATGCCCCATCAATTGTAAAATGTGGATTTATGAGGTAAAACATTCATCCGTGAGGTAAAAGAACAACATAGCCAGAGTGCTTAATGAGTATCACAATCACTGATGCTAATGCTCACCTCCGTCACTCCTAGTATTCTTTTCATATAAAGATCCACAGGTGGGAATCGGATCCTCCTTTTAGCAGATAAAAACAGGGAATATGGCCAGCAACAGTCCTGTCATCCGATTCAAAGCTCCCTTCAGTTGCTGTATCCCAATACAGGTAGTAGTGACAAACAGGCCTCAAAATGGCGTCAGCTCAACTGCTGCATGAGGGGGAGAATTATGTCCCCTAGCGCCGTTTAGGAGTCCACACTGGGTTGCCCCCGCACAATAAAGTATATAAAAATGCCCCTCAGGCCAGGATATGGCTTAGATGAACTATTTCTGCAGTCAAGCAGCCCGGCCCGTAATCCTCACTCGAGCGCGGTGGCGTTTAGGGCCTTGTAGGCCTCAGAATGGCGTAGGTTAAATTTTTTATCAGCGGAGGTCTCTGATCCAGGGGAGTATCACTCCAGTCTTCCGGACTGCTCTAGTAGGAATAGGACTCCTCGGATTAGTGTATCCCGTGTCCCTTCAGCAGCAATAGCCTCGGCGTCCGGTCCGCGATCCCAACTCCAGCTCGGGGATGTCCGAGGCTGCGCAGGCCTCAAAATGGCGATGGCGCAGTTTCAAGCACTCGGGTCTTGATTCCCGGAAAAGAGCAAATAGACCGTCCGGTCTGTCACAAACGGTCCAGGGCTGACCGGACAAGATCCGTAAGGCTGGATGGGGGATTTTAAGATGTCCCCGGCAGAATTTGACCCTGGATGGCCGTGGATTACAATCCGCCCGACGGAGCTCTCTCAGAGCGCGTCCACCATCTTCCGCGTCCAGCCACGCCCCCCTCAATACCGTAATTTCTATCAAAAACTTTAACCACTTCTCTACTTTGGGTGTTTTTCAGATTTGATGTTTACAAGACTAAAACATTTTTTTTGCTAGAAAATTACTTAAAACCCACAAACATTATATATTTATTTTTTTCTAATACCCTAGAGAATAAAATGGCGATCATTGCAATACTTTTTGTCACACCAAGTTTGCGCAGCGGTCCTACAAGCGCACTTTTTTTGGAAAAAAAACACTTTTTTGAATTAAAAAATAAGACAGCAATAAATTTGGCCCAATTTTTTTATATATTGTGAAAGATAATGTTACGCCGAGTAAAATGGTACCCAACATGTCACGCTCACAAATTGCGCCCGCTCGTGGCATGGCGTCAAACTTTTACCCTTAAAAATCTCGATAGGCGACGTTTAAAAAATTCTATAGGTTGCATTTTTTGTGTTACAGAGGAGCTCTAGGGCTATAATTATTGCTCTCGCTCTAACGATCGCGGCGATACCTCACATGTGTCGTTTGAACACCGTTTTCATATGCGGGCGCTACTCGCGTATGAGTTCGCTTCTGCGCACGAGCTCATCGGGACGGGGCGCTTTAAAAAATTTTTTTTCTTATTTATTTTTATTTATTTTATTATTTTTTACACTGGAAAAAAAAAAAAAAAAAAATGATCACTTTTATTCCTATTACAAGGAATGTAAACATCCCTCGTAATAGAAAAAAGCATGACAGGTCCTCTTAAATATGAGATCTGGGGTCAAAAAGACCTCACATCTTATATTTGGGCTTCAATGCAAAAAAAATTAAAAATTTGAAAATGTCATTTTTTCAAATGACAAAAAAAAATAATGTTTCTTTAAGAGGCTGGGCGGGACTGACGTTTTGACGTCACTTCCGCCCAGCAGAGCTATGGGGACGGGCGAAGGAGATTTTTCCTTCAGTCTCGTCCCCGCTCAGCTGCCGAACGGTCCTGATCGCCTACGCCGCTACCGACGGCTCCGGTAAGCGGCGGAGGGCGCGGGAGAGCGGCGGGAGGGGGGGGACCCTCTCCCGCCGCCGATAACGGCGATCTCGTGGCGAATCCGCCGCGGAGACCGCCGTTATTGTTTACCGGACCGCTGACACTAAAGATAGATATCTCGGTTGTGGCAGCAGCTGCTGCCGTTACCGAGATATCAATCTTTAAAGTTAGGCCGTATAAAGACGTACAGCGGTCTGGAAGTGGTTAACAAGTGTGCAAACAATAAATAAATTGACCCAGTAGGCAATTACAGCGAAGATCTTT
This sequence comes from Rana temporaria, assembly GCF_905171775.1. NCBI lineage: Eukaryota > Metazoa > Chordata > Amphibia > Anura > Ranidae > Rana > Rana temporaria. The sequence goes on from NC_053493.1 coordinate 17,673,276, forward strand.
CCATCAATGTTCCCACCTTGCCTTACCCGTCACGTCTATGGATGACAGCTCTTCATTTTACAGTGGGAAAAGTTTTAGCATTTTTTTTTAAAAGTTTCTAAAAGTTTGGTTCGATGTTCAAAAAAAAATGTTAGCCCGAGACGACTTGTTCAACAATTAAGAAAACTTTTCCGGTAAATTGTCAGACGTTCTTCACAGCACAAACATTGTCAATGAGCAGAAAGTTCGCCTTCCTCCATCAGAAGTGACCTTTTGTTACATTGCGGAGGAACGCGTTTCCTGTGACTGACAGCCAAGAGTGAGACTCGCAACCGGCGAGGTGGGAAATTCTGCTCGGGAAAAGAAAATCATTCACCGGTGACAACGGATCAGTAATTACAGAAATTAGCTGTTTATCTAATGAGGTGGATGGGAAATTCTACTGGAGAGTCTGTCAGCTCATCCGCAGGTTCTTCTTTGTCGGGTACAGAACATGCTGGAGGGGGAGTCCTTCTTTCCTTCCCTAGTAGAGGTAAACCCTGTCATATGGAAGACCGGACAAAGTGTTGTCACCTATAACAGGAAGTGACTTTCCTATCAGGAGCACCAGGTATTGTTTTAATGAAAGCTGCACCTTCTTTCCTTCCTTCCTTCCTCCCTCCACTTCTTTTCTTTTTTACTTTACTTCCCTCCCGCTCTCCCTCCATTCCTTCTTTCTTTCTGTCCTTCCTTCTCTCCTTATGCCTTTCTTCTTCCCTCGATTGCTGTCTTCCTTCCTTTCACTTTTTTTCCTTCCTTTACTTCTTCCTTCCTCCCACCTTCTTTCTCCCCCCCCTTCCTTCCTTTCCATATTTCTTCCTTCCTTCCTTCCTTCCCTCCCTCCATCCCCCTACCTCTATCCCATCATTTCTTCCTTCCTTCCTTTTTATCTTCTTGACTTCCCTTCCCTTCCCTCCATCAACCCCTACCTTCTTTTATTTATTTTCTTCTTACATTTTCCCATTCTTCCTTCCCCCTTTTCCTTCCTACTTTTGTTATTTTTCTCCTTCGTTCCCTTCCTCCCTCCTTCCTTCTTTCTTACCTTTCCCCCATTCTTCCTCCCCTTTTCCTTCCTTTCATCCTTCTTTTCTTCCTTCCTGCTTTCCATCATTCCTTCCTCCCTTCTTTTCTTACTTCCTTCTTTCCTTCCATCTTTCCATCTTTTCATCTTTCTTTCTTTCCATCTTTCCTTACTTATTTTCTTCCTTCTATCTTTTCTTCCTTCTTTCCTTTCTCACTCCCACAACCAAAACATAATTTTCTTCTTACCTTCTCCCATACTTCCTTCCCCCTTTTCCTACTTACTTTGGTTTTTTCCTCCTTCCTTCCCTTCCTCCCTCCTTCTTTCTTACCTTTCCCCCATCCTTCCTCCCTTTTTCCTTCCTTCCTTCCATCTTTGCTTCCTTTTTTCTTTCCTTCCTTCTCTCCCTTCCTTCTTTTGTCACTCCCACAACCAAAACATTATTTTCTTTTTACCTTCTCCCATTCTTCCTTCCCCCTTTTCCTACCTACTTTAGTTTTTTCCTCCTTCCTTCCTCCCTCCTTCTTTCTTACCTTTCCCCATTTTTTTTTTATTCCTTCTTTCCATCTTTGCTTCCTTCTTTCCTTCCTTCCTTCTCTTCCTTCCTTGCCTTCGTTCCTTCTTTTGTCACTCCCACAACCAAAACATTATTTTCTTCTTACCTTCTCCCATTCTTCCTTACCCCTTTTCCTACCTACTTTTGTTATTTTCCTCCTTCCCTTCCTCCCTCCTTCCTCCCTTCTTTCTTACCTTTCCCTATTCAACCTCCCTTTTTCCTTCCTTCCTTATTTTTCTCCCTTCCTTATTTCCTTCCTTCTCTCTTTCCTTCTTTCCTGCCTTCTTTTTTCCTTCCATCCTTCCTTCTTTTATTCCTTCTTTCCTTCCTTTCTCACTCCCACAACCCAAAACATAGCAGCAGGTTGACAGCACTAAGGTAAAGGAAGCTATTTAGGAAAAAAAAATTGCCTTTTCAACCCCTTTAGGTAAGATGAACATAAACAAGCCATGTAATTAGGATCAAATCAGACAGGGAACCATGATGACTCCCCCTCAGGGGGAGGGTCTAGGACACCGTGCACTCACAGGATGTCCTCAATCTTCCTGGTTGAATGATGGGCACATGAATAACGTCATCTAGGGGCAAAAAATTAATTCCTGCGGGGGACCATCCAGAGCTGCTGCTTTATTTTGTTTTCCCGAGGGAAACTTTTTTAATTGCCCGCTGTTATGCTAATATCAGAAACTCTGGGCTGCCCTAATCCTTGTAGACTGTATTTTTTGGGTCAGCATATGGTTAATAGTAACATCATAAACTCCAGTCTCCCCACAGTACAAATAATGAGACAGAAGACTCTGAAGCCAACACAACGTCAGCAGAAAGGGGAATCTGAATACATTACACATCTTTCTGTGCGAGTTCAGCACCGGGTTTGATGTCAATGTTATTTTTTGTCTATAAAGTATTATACATTGTATATGTAGATACAAGGCATAAGACACATGACTTTTTTTCCTTCCTTCCTTCCTTCCTTCCTCCCTCTTCTTTCCTTCCTTTTCTTTTTTACCTATCCCTCCCTCTCTCACTTCCTTCCTTCTTTCTGTTCTTCCTTCTCTCATGCCTTTTTGCTTCCTTTCTCTATTCCTGTCTTCCTTCCTTTTTTCTTTCCTTCCTTCTTCTCAGCTTTCATCTTCTTTCTTTCCTTCCTTACCGCCTTTCTTTCTTCTTTTCTTACTTCCTTACCATCTTTCTTCCTTTCAATCCCCCTTCCTTCCCTCCATCCTTCATTCCTCCTTTCTGTTTCCTTCCTTTTTGTCTTCCTTCCTTCCTCCACCTTCTTTTTCCCTTTCCTCCATTGACCCTACCTTCCTATCCTCTTTCCTTATTGTTCCGTTTACAGCCCCCCCTCCTTTCTTTCTTTTCTCCTTTCTTCCCTCCCTTCCTCCTTTCTTCCCTCCCTACCTCCTTTCTTCCTTCCCTCCCTTCTTTCCTCCTTTGTTCCCCCCTCCTTCCTTTCTTCCCTCCCTCCTTCCTTCTCTCCCTTCTTTCCTCCTTTCTTCCCTCCCTCCTTCCTTTCTTTCTTCCCTCCCTTCTTTCCTCCTTTCTTCCCTCCCTCCTTCCTTTCTTCTCTCCCTCCTTCCTTTCTTTCTTCCCTCCCTTCTTTCCTCCTTTCTTCCCTCCCTCCTTCCTTTCGTCTCTCCCTCCTTCCTTTCTTTCTTCCCTCCCTTCTTTCCTTTCTTCCCTCCCTCCTTCCCTCCTTTCTTCCTTCCCTCCTTCCTTCCTTCCTTCCTTCCCTCCCTTCTTTCCTCCTTTCTTCTCTCCCTCCCTCCTTCCTTTCTTCCCTCCCTCCGTTCTTCCTTCCCTCCTTCCTTTCTTCCTTCCCTCACTTCTTTCCTCCTTTCTTCCCTCCCTCCCTTCTCTCTTCCTTCCCTTCCTTCTCTCTTTCTTCCCTCCCTTCTCTCTTCCTTCCCTCCCTTCTCTCTTCCTTCCCTCCCTTCTCTCTTCCTTCCCTCCCTTCTCTCTTCCTTCCCTCTCTTCTCTCTTCCTTCCCTCTCTTCTCTCTTCCTTCCCTCCCTTCTCTCTTCCTTCCCTCCCTTCTCTCTTTCTTTCTTTCTTTATTTCTCTTTATTTCTTTCTTTCTCTCTTTCTTTCTCCTTCTCTCCTTCCTTCCTTCATTCCCTTATTTCCCTACCCCTCCTTCCCTTTTTCTTCCCTCCCCCTTCTGTCTTTCTTGAGCCTCGTACACACGGTCGGACTTCCATCGGACAAATCTGTGGATTTTTGCATTGTCCGTGAACTTGTTCTGCATACAGACGGCACAACATTTTCAGCCAACATACACCAAACTATGTGGTTTTTCTGCACTTTAGCGCCACCCTTTGGGCAACTTCTGCTAATGTTGTCTTATGGTTAGCATTGGTTGTCGGACAATTTGAGAGCATGAACATCCAACATTTGTTGTCGGAGATTCCGACAACAATTGTCCGATGGAGCATACAGCCGGTCGGATTTTCCGACAAAACCCTTCCATCACACATATGTTGTTGGAAAATCCGATCGTGTGTACAAGGCTTAAGGGGTTAATCCTCCGCATTGTGTAAAAAGACTGTTTGATCCGGTCTTCTCTGATCCTCCCCTTCTTCCACGGACTCCTAATAATTTCCTGATAACACAGTCTATGGAGTCAGGCTGCACATGCTCAGTTTGGTGTGTATTGCTAGAGAGATTTTATTTCCTTGGGAGGGTGCATGTAATCAGCACAGGGCCAATCAGCACTGTCCAGCCAGAGGGTCAGGGGTCCTGAAGTCTCATAGGTCAGTCAGAAAACTCCTCCTACATGCTTTAACCAGTGCTTGGCTGGACCAGTGTTGCCAACCGTCAGTATTTTTACTGGCAGCCAGTAAAAAACAGGCACTTTTCTCCTGTCAGTAAATGCCAGTGACAGGAAAAGGTTGCTGGTAAAAAATATGGCTGTGATGTTCGCTTAGGCGTGAGCAGGGGGTGTGCCAGGTGTGCCTGGGCACACCCTAATCACTACAGTGCAGTGCAGATTCCCCCTACTGCCAGGACTTCCCACATGTTGTCTCCCCCCACCACCCTGCAGTGCTGCTTGCTTCCTTCCTCTCCCCCCAGCTGCGGGGGATGTTTAAGAATGAAGAGTGGGGGAAGAGGCTAGTAAATATGTCATTTACCAGCAACTTCCTTTTCTAAATTAACACAGTGAATACATTCACTCACTGGGCCGGATTCAGATACATTGGCGTATCTGTCCGGCCCGCGTAACGTATCTCCGATACGTTACGCCGCTCTAACATTGGGCGCAAGTTCTTTATTCACAAAGAACTTGCGCCCTTAGTTAGAGCGGCGTAGCGTATGTGTTGCGGCGTAAGGCCGCGTAATTCAAATGGGGATGTAGGGGGCGTGTTTTATTTAAATTTCCCTTGACCCCGCGTTTTTTACGTTTTACTTGAACGGCGCATGCGCCGTCCATAAAATCTCCCAGTGTGCATTGCTCTAAATGACGTCGCAAGGACGTCATTGCTTTCATCGTGAACGTAAATTACGTCCATCCGTATTCAAGAACGATGTAAAAATTTCAAAACTTGGCACGGGAACGACGGCTATACTTAACATTAGCTACGCCTCATATAGCAGGGGTAACTATACGCTGGAAAAAGCCGAACGCAAACGACGTAAAAAAAAAGTGCCGGGCGGTCGTTCGTTTCTGAATTGGCGTAACTCCTCATTTGTATATTCGTCGCGTAATAATACGGAAGCGCCACCTAGCAGCCGGCCTGGAATTGCAGCCTAAGATCCGACAGTTTAAGACACTTACACCTGTCGGATCTTAGGGATGTCTATGCGTAACCTGATTCTATGAATCAGGAGCATAGATACGCCGTCGTATCTCTGAGTTCCGACGGTCGTATCAGGAGATATGCCGTCGTATCTCTTTCTGAATCCGGCTCACCGTGTTCAGTCATAACTGCTTTAGCTTGTGAATGAACAGGAAGCCGCTCAGCACAGAGCACTTCCCATTCATTCACTGTGCAGGGCAGCTGAGGCTACAGAGAAAGACATGTGTGTTTGAGCTTTGGGGCGCACACCCTAATGCAATAGGCTGCGCACACCTATGGACGCTCGTCATGCACAGTTCTGGTCTGAAGCTGCCAGTCCGAGTGCCTGCTACAGTGTGTTTGGGCAGCACCAGCAGGGGGCGGTTCTGACGGAGGAGATACCTGAGCGTGTCGTGTGATGTCATGGTGCAAAAAGCCGAGCGGCGCGGCCGGAGCCTTGTGTGCGGATCTGCGGGACGAGAGCAAGGCAAGCCGGGAGCTGGACTGTCAGTGCTGTTTACACTGGAGGGGACTGAAGGGATTTCCTTTCTTTCTTCCCCTTCCTCCCTCACTTTCCCTTCCTTTTTTTTGTCTTTCCTCCCCTGCTGTCTTTTTTCCTTCCATCCTTCTTACATTCCGTCTTTTCTTTTTAGAATGTAAGCTGTGATGAACTCCCCCACAAGTGTGGGTCTCTGACCACCTGCACTCACTGGATGTCCTCAGTCTTCCTGGCTGAATGATTCTGTGTGCATGATTGAAGCCCTCCAATGGTGGAAAAAATTACTGCAGGGGACAGCACTGGAGAAAAAGTAAGAACAGTGGAACCTTGGATTACGAGCATAATTCGTTCCAGGAGAATGCTTGTAATCCAAAGAACTTGCATATCAAAGTGAGTTTCCCCATAGAAGTCAATGGAAATGAAGATAATTCTCTGGGGACCCTGATGTAAGGAAGGGGATCTCTGGGGACCCTGATGTAAGGAAGGGTCTCTCTGATGATCCTGATGTAAGGAAGGGGCTCTCTGGGGACCCTGATGTAAGGAAGGGGCTCTCTGGGAACCCTGATGTAAGGAAGGGTCTCTCTGATGATCCTGATGTAAGGAAGGGGCTCTCTGGGGACCCTGATGTAAGGAAGGGGCTCTCTGGGGACCCTGATGTAAGGAAGGGGCTCTCTGGGGACCCTGATGCAAGTGGGAGCCTCTATGGGGACCCTGATGCAAGGGGGGCCTTCTGGGGACTCTGTAGTAAGGAGGGGCTCTCTGGGGACCTTGGTGTAAGTGAGGGAGACTCTCTGGGGACCCTGATGTAAGGGGAGGCTCTCTGGGGACTCTGATGTAAGGAGGGGCTATCTGGGGACCCTGATGTAAGGGGGAGCTCTCTGGGAACGCTGATGTAAGGGGAAGGCTCTCTGGGGACACTGATGTAAAGGGGGCTCTCTGGGGACCCTGATGTAAGGAAGGGGCTCTTTGGGGACCCTGATGCAAGTAGGAGCCTCTATGGGGACCCTGATTTAAGGAGGGGCTTTCTGGGGACCCTGATGTAAGGGGAGGCTCTCTGGGGACCCTGATCTAAGGGGGAGCTCTCTGGGGGACCCTGATGTAAGGGGGGCTCTTTGGAAACCATGATGTAGGTGGAGGGCTCTCTGGGGACCCTGATGTAACGGGGGGCTTTCTGGGGACCCTGATTTAAGGAGGGGCTTTCTGGGGACCCTGATGTAAGTAGGGGGCTCTCTGGGGACCCTGATGTAAGGGGAAGGCTCTCAGGGGACCCTGATGTAAAGGGGAGGCTCTCAGGGGACCCCAATGTAAGGGGGAGGCTCTCTGGCAACCATGATGTAGGTGGAGGGCTCTCTGGGGACCCTGATGTAAGGGGGGCTCTCTGGGGATCATGATGTAAGGGGGGCTCTCTGGGGATCATGATGTAAGGGGGGCTCTCTGGGGATCATGATGTAAGTGGGCGGGGCTCTCTGGGGACCCTAATGTTAGGGGGCTCTCTAGGGACCCTGATGTAAGGGGGGGGGCTCTCTAGGGACCCTGATGTAATGGTAATATATATATAATGTGATATATATAAATATATATCTCACAAACACATGTATGCTATATACATGTGTATGCCTGCCCAAGTGTTTGATTTTCTTTACTTCGCTGCTATAGGCTCCAGCCCGAGATCTTCTGTAGGCCTAGCAACGCCCCTGCCTCTGTGGTACCATTTTTTCCCCTAATTGCCCGGGGTTGGAGTAATATCAGCATCTCTGAGCTTCCATACACCTTGTAGACTGTATTTTACGCTCAGCGTCTGGTTAGTAGCACCATAACCTCCAGTCTCCCCACAGTACAAATAAACTGACATGAGATACAAGGTTCTGCCGCCAACACGCCGCCAACGGAAAGGGGAATCTGAATATTTTTTCACGTCTTTCTGTGCGAGTTCAGCACCGGGTTTGATGTCAATAATGTTATTTTATGTCCATAAAGTATTACAAATTATATATGTATTTAATGTAGATACAAAATGCTGAACCTACACTCTGCCCAGACCATCCATCTTGGAATTTGCTGAATACGGATTTTTTTCGAGAAACAATTTTCCCTTCTCTCTGGGGCTCCATCAAGACGCGGAGAGGATTTTTTATTTTTTTTTGCTTACGCATAAATTGAATTACAGCGCTGATTACAGCAAAGGCCGCGGCGAATAAAAATATGTTCTTTACCGACTCCGCAAACGCCATTGTTAAAACAAAGTGATGGATGAAAACGATGACAGCAGATATTTTATATGTAATAAGCCTTGATGAATCTCTTTTCTTGTTTATCGGCTGGGGCGGCCAATAGGAAGAATTCTTGGCGTCCGTACAACTTCGAGAGAAAAACAAACAACATGATTCAAGGTTGATTTTAGACTAAGATGTGCCGTTTCCTTGTAAACATCGCCGGTCCTCCAGGGGCTCCGGTGACCATTTATCATTTCTCCTTCTTCAGTGTGAAGTCGTATAAAATGCTATTGAATTGATGATTGCTTTATATCGATGATTAACCACTTAAGACCCGGACCTTTAGGCAGGTAAAGGACCAGGCCGGGTTTTGCGATTCGGCACTGCGTCGCTTTAACAGACAATTGCGCGGTCGTGTGACGTGGCTCCCAAACAAAATTGGCGTCCTTTTTTCCCCACAAATAGAGCTTTCTTTTGGTGGTATTTGATCACCTCTGCGGTTTTTATTTTTTGCGCTATAAACAAAAATAGTGCGACAATTTTGAAAAAAATTCTATATTTTTTACTTTTTGCTATAATAAATATCCCCCAAAAATATATAAACATTTTTTTTTTCCTCAGTTTAGGGCGATACGTATTCTTCTACCTATTTTTAGTAAAAAAAAATCGCAATAAGCGTTTTTCAGTTGGTTTGCGCAAAATTTATAGCGTTTACAAAATAGGGGATCGTTTTATTGCATTTTTATTAATTATTATTTTTTTACTACTAATGGCGGCGATCAGCGATTTTTTTTTCGTGACTGCGAAATTATGGCGGACACTTCAGACAATTTTGACACATTTTTGGGACCATTGTCATTTTCACAGCAAAAAAAATGCATTAAAAATTCATTGTTTACTGTGAAAATGACAATTGCAGTTTGGGAGTTAACCACAAGGGGGCGCTGATGGGGTTATGTGTGACCTCATGGGTGTTTACAACTGTAGGGGGGTGTGGCTGTAGATGTGACGTCATCGATTGTGTCTCCCCTATATAAGGGATCACACGATCGATGCAGCCGCCACAGTGAAGAACGGGGAAGCTGTGTTTACACACAGCTCTCCTCGTTCTTCAGCTCTGGGGAGCGATCGCAGGACTCCAGCGGCGATCGGGTCCGCAGGTCCCGGAGCTTTGCACCGGGTCGCGGGCGCGCGCCCGTGACCCACGGCTGGGTACTAGCACAGGACTTACCTGTACGTGCATGTGCCCAGCCGTGCCATTCTGCCGACGTAAATGTGCAGGAGGCGGTCCTTAAGTGGTTAAAGGCAGGGCCATCTTTAATATTGATTGGACCCTGGGTAAAACATTTCTTGGGCCCTCCCCCCTCCATGCAGTTTCGCTCTTGATCGATCAATGGCAATGCCGATTTTTTTTTACCAATATAAAGAGGAGTTTCAACACTGGCCACCAATGTAATAGGGGTTTACACTGGCCACCAATGTAATAGGGGTTTACACTGGCCACTAATGTAATAGGGGTTTACACTGGCCACTAATGTAATAGGGGTTTACACTGGCCACCAATGTAATAGGGGTTTACACTGACCACCAATGTAATAGAGGTTTACACTGACCACCAATGTAATAGGGGTTTACACTGACCACCAATGTAATAGAAGCAATTTGCTTACCTTTTCAGAACAATGGTAGGCTTAATGACCACAGTTGTAGGCAGGACTTTTTAAGCATGCCCCCTTTATTTCCCCAGTGGGCAGCATTCAGAATAGGTGATGGTGAATATGATCTCAGGGAGGCATGATATACATATGAATACCACCCCCTATTTACATATGAATGCCGCCGCTATTTACATATCAATGCTGGTATTTATATGTAAACACAGAGTCATCTGTATAAAACAGGGCAGAGCTGGGCAGCGGTAGTAACAGAACTTCACACTGAAATATCAGGACACAGCACGGGACTAAAACATCAAGGGGATTTAAACTGGGATAGTTGGCAGGTATGAGGCAGCTGTTTGGGCCCCACAACAATGACAGGGGCCACGGCAGCTTCCCCTTTTGCCCCACCTTAAAAATGGCCCTGATTAAAGGGTCAGTCCACCCAAAAGTAATACTTTAGTTATAGGCGGCACATGGTGGGGAGGGAGAGCTCCTGGATTCCTATATGTCCTGGATACAGCGAGATCTCATTGACATAATTTTCCACTCACATGGGAGGTTTGGGTTTTCGTGCTCACCCGTTTCATTTTTCCATATTATAAAATAAATCCAAAACCCAGCAGGGATGGTGGGAACCCCTCATAATGGGCACACCAGGGTTTCAAATATATAAACTCAGTGTAAGGATAGTGGGAGCCCTTCATAATTGCCACAGCAGGTGTACAGACCCAGAAACTCAGTGCAGGGATGGTGGGAACCTCTCATATTAGGCACATTAAGTATACAGACCTGGGAACTCAGTACAGGGATAGTGGAAACCTCTCATAATGGGCACAGCAGGAGGACAGACATAGGAACTCAGCACAGGGATGGTTGGAATCCCTCATAATGGGTTTAGCAGGAGGAAGACATAGGAACTCAGCACAGGGATGGTGGGAACCTCTCATAATGGGCACAGCAGATATACAGACCTGGGAACTCAGCACAAGGATGGTGGGAACCCCTCATAATTGGCACAGCAGATATACAGACCTAGGAACTCAGCACAGGGATGGTAGGAGACTCTTATAATGGGCACAGCAGGAGTGCAGACCTGGGAACTAAGTGCAGGGATGGTGTAATCCCCCATAATGGGCACAGCAGGTGTACAGACCACATGACTCAGCTCAGAGAGATGGTGGGAACCCCTCATAATGGGCACAGCAGGCGTACAAATGGGGAACTCAGCACAGGGATGGTGGGAACCCCTCAAAGGGTACAGCATGGTTTCAGACCTGGAAAATCAGTGCAGTTACGGTAAGAACTCCTCATAATGGGCATAGGAGGATTGCAGATTTGAGAATTTAACATCGATATCTCACCAGAAAGATATAAGAAACCGTTAGGTGGTATAACTATGCAGTCCTTTTGTTCTCTCTATACAGGTTTTGTTTATAGCGGAGTTCCGCAGAAGAAAAAACAAATATTAAATGTCGGCAACTAAAAATAAAAAATAAAAATTACAATTTTAATATATGGACACTTACCTGTCCTGGGCGCCCGCAATGTCGGCACCCGAAGCCGATCTGTCCCTCGGCTCTGGGGTTCTGCTGCCGCCATCTTTGGTAAGGGAATCAGGAAGTAAAGCCTTGCGGCTTCACTTCCTGGTTCCCTACTGTGCATGTGCGAGTCGCTACTTCTGGGACCTGTGTGTCTACCAGAAAACAGCGCGGAGGACGCAGTAGGCGCCGGATGTGGTGTAGGTCACGGATCACCGCGGTAAACTATGCCCGGAAGTGGGAGAAAATACCTGGATTACACAGGTATCTGCTCCCCTCTCCCCCCTGAAAGGTGCCAAATGTGACACCGGAAAGGGGGGGATTACAAAAAGTGGAAGTTCCATTTTTGGATGGAACTACGCTTTAACAAAGCTAGTTTGGTTTAAAAGTTCAGTTGGCTTTTACCCAGCAAAGAATAACTGAAAAGAACTCTACAAATCTGCAATTTGTAGATTAACATTCCCAGGCATGCCCCCCCCCCCCCCCAACTTTTATTTGTGTGTATATATATATATATATATATATATATATATATATATATATATATATATATATATATATACACACTGGGGGAGGGGTTACACAACAGCTGGAGTTCTGCTTTAAATAGAACATTAATCTATTCAGATCTGTCATCAGACGACACTTGTGGAGCAGACAAGGACAGAAGATTTAGAGTCCAGAAAAGCTTTATGCTTGAATTTACAATATAGTTTGTCAAAAAAATAAGTATATTTGGTAATTTGCGTCCTTATGATGGCGAGCAGGCGAGGAGGTCCCCCATAGCTCTGAATTGAATATATTTAGGTGGATTCAGAAAGACTTAGGCTGGCGTATCTACTACGCCAGCCTAAGTCTGAATGTGCGCCAGCGCTAATTTAAGCGTATTCTGGAAACCAGATACGCTTAAATTAGGCTCAGATACGAGCGGCGTAAGTGTCTTACACCGTTGTATCCTAAAGTGTAATTTTTAGACTGACCGCTAGGTGGCGCTTCCATTGCGGTCGGCGTAGAATATGTCAATCACTAGATACGCCTATTCACGAACGTACCCCCCTGTCCGACGCTGTACAGATACGCCGTTTACGCAACGCATTATCAGGCCTAAAGTTATTCCATCAAATAGCTGGAATAGTAATGTTAAGTATGGCCGTCGTTCCCGCGTCGAAATTCGAAAATTTTACGTCGTTTGCGTAAGTCGTCCGTGAATAGGGATTTAGGTCATTTACGTCCACGTCGAACACCGTGCGGCGTACTTTGCCGCAATGCACACTGGGATATGTACACGGACGGCGCCCTCAGCTAAATTTGAATTAGGCGCGCTTACGCCCACCCGATTTAGGCTACGCCGCCGTAACTTAGCAGGCAAGTACTTTGTGAATCATGTACTTGCCTCGCTAACTTACGGCGGCGTAGTGTAAACACGATACACTATGCCGCCGCAACCATACGCCTGCCTACCTGAATCTAGCGAATTCACTTTAATCTAAATATCATACATCGCCTTTCACTGTACGTTTCCATTCCACATTTTCTTGTCTCGACCTTCGGTAATCATCGTGGTCCCCGGATGAGATTTTGGAGCCGGCAGGAAAGAAATGATCCGAGATTTCCTGCATGTTCCATTCTGTTAGAAGTTAGACGATTTCATCGTGACTCGTGTCATTATTTCACCCCTGGGCTAGTTTGGAAACAGTTTTACCTCCTTTATCTCAGACTATGTCCTCAGTAATGTGCAGTAAACGCACAGCATTCAATAGAGATTTTACACAAGAGTTTCTACGGGAAAGTTGCCCCAACATAGTAAAGAGTAGAAATGGGAAAGGCAACTGAATGAGTTGGGTAAGCAAAGCTCAGTTTTGCTGGGTGTGTTATGTGAAGTGATAACCCTCTATGAAACCGATAGGATTCTTGGGCCTGCTTAGGCATATTGCTGGTATACTTGTAGGCAGGTGCAGTCTGTATTCTTCCCTGCAGGTGGCACTTGACTGAAGCGTCAATGCAGATGGGGGAGGAAGATGAGAGGAACTTGGTTCCGCTTTTGACTTCCTCAGTCATAGGGAGACAGCTATCCGATTCGATGCGGATGCCCCATGTGACTTTGGCGGCCATCTAGGGTGAGGGCAGAGCCTATTTAAGACCCTGGCCCCCTGCTGTGGCAAAAGTATTCCTTTCACTAAGAAAATATGAATTTACAGACTCTCACAGGCAAATGTTGCACCTTTAATCTGGGAATGATAATCTCCATTTTGTAGCCAAGACTGGCAAATTTGCGTGCCTCTAATTGAGATCAGCCATATACATTTGTGTGTCTTTAAGCCAAGACCAGCAATGGGCTGTGCAAACCTTTCCTGAAGGTGCTCCCCTTTAACAGCCACCTTCTTCTCTTCTAGGACCTAGCCGAGATCCAAAATATGTGATGCCAGAATGCGGTGTGGCAGACATGGTCAGTGAAATTCCTACTGTTCCATACCACCACTATATCCTAAAGGTATCTCCCAAGCTTATGATCTAAAGCAGTGGTCTCCAAACTGTGGCCCTTTACTTGCCTTTATCTGGACCTTGGTGCCAGTGGTGTAGCGTGGGGGATGCAAGGGGGGCCACCACCCCAGGTGCAAAATTTAGAGGGGCGCTGTCACGAGTGTGGAGAGGAGGGAGCGCCAACAACAGATGGGACATAGGAACATATGCGTGATGTCACCACACCACTCATTATCAAGCACGCTCTCCTCTTCCCTACAGCCACAGCTGTCTCACACAGTGGATCATGTGACCAGACTGGAGCTAGCTGAAAATAGGCAAGTCCATGGGTCAGGGGGGGGGGGGGCGCAAATTACTTGCCTTGCCCAGGCGCTGACAACCCATGCTACGCCACTGCTTGGTGCACTACTGCTCCAACTGGCACCAATAATGAGTGAAATGCCATTTCTGCCTTCCACTGACACCAATTATGGGGGACTATTCCTTCCATTATAACCAACAATGGGGCATTGTGTACTCCTACTCGCCACAGTACGGTCCCTTAAAGCCTAAAGGGCAGTAAATTGGCCCTTTGCTTAGAAAGTTTGGAGACCCCTGAAAGATTGGTACTTCACATTTCCCTTGAAGTTGCTTAAAAAATTGGCTTCCTTAACCACTTGCCTACTGGGCACATATACCCCCTCCTGCCCAGGTGAAATTTCAGCTTCCGGCACTGCGTCGCTTTAACTGACAATTGCGCGGTCGTGCGACGTGGCTCCCAAACAAAATTGACGTCCTTTTTTCCCCACAAATAGAGCTTTCTTTTGGTGGCATTTGATCACCTCTGCGGTTTTTATTTTTCGCGCTATAAACAAAAAAAGCGTAAATTTTGGGAAAAAAAACAATATTTTTTACTTGTTGCTATAATAAATAGCCCAATTTTTTTTTAAAAAACTTTTTTTTCTCAGTTAAGGCCGATACGTATTCTTCTACATATTTTTGGTACAAAAAAAAAAAAATCGCAATAAGCGAATGGTTTGCGCAAAAGTTATAGCGCCTACAAAATAGGGGACAGAATTATTATTTTTTATTATTTTTTTTACTAGTAATGGCGGCGATCTGCGATTTTTATCGAAACTGCGACATTATGATGGACACATTTTTGGCACCATTCACATTTATACTGCGATCAGTGCTATAAATATGCACTGATTACTGTATAAATGTGACTGACATTGAAGGGGTTAACACTAGGGGGTGAGGAAGGGGTTAAATGTGTGCCCTGCATAGTGTTTCTAACTGTGGGGGAAGGGGACTGACTGGGGGTGGTGACCGATCTGTGTCCCTATGTACAAGTGACACAGATCGGTCTCCTCTCTCCCTGACAAGACGTGGATCTGTGTGTTTACACACACAGATCCACGTCCTTGTCTCTGTAACCGCCGATCGCGGACATCACGGCTGCCAGGCACGCGCATCGGCATCTCAGTGATGCGGCTGGCACGCTCGCTCCCCCCAGTGGTTGGAGGCCGTATATAGACGGCCTCCCGGAAATTTAGATCTACACTGCGGCCGTATAAAGTCGTACGGCCGTCAGGAAGAGGTTAAATATCCTCCATGGTAGCGTCGTCGTCCCCTTGCCCCCCCATGCCTGTTTTTATAATATTGACAAGAATTTACCAGCAGAATTTGTCACCCATTGATTTTAATAGAACTCTTCATAAAGTTCCGGTTTACTGAACTTCCGGTGAATTGAACTCTGGCAGAATCGCCCATCACCACTAATCACCGGAGCCCTAAAATGATATACAGTTAGTAGTTGCATATAAAAAGGATTATTTTTAGAGAATATTTAGCAGTGCTTTTTTTCGATATTTTGTGGCTTGCCTTGTCTGCTGTAATCAATAAATCTCACTTTTTTTCTAGCATTTTAGCTCGGCGCTCGTTCACTTTCAATCAGTGGGAATAATAAATCTGTTATATGGAATATTTCTTTCTTTTATTCTTAGTGAAAAAAAAAAAAAAAATCAATGAGATCCTCGAGACTTTACTATAGAAAATATATAAGCCATGTCATTTCCTGTCTTGCTGCAGAAGCCCACGCCACGGGCAATAAACTCGGATTTCTAAAAGATTTATTTTATTTTCTGTTTTCAAGCTTTGAAAAAACAATAAAATAATATTGCGAAGTTTATGTAAAATGAAAGCAACCACACAGCCTCTGCAAGGTCAATGAACGTGATGCCAGGGGAACGGCAGCATGCGGAGAGCTGCAGGGGCACGCCAGCGTGCGGAGAGCTGCAGAGGAACGCCAGCGTGCGGAGAGCTGCAGAGGCAAGATAGTGTGTAGAGTACTGCAGGGTCAATCTAGTATATGGAGAGCTGCAGGGGCAAGGCAGTGTGTGGAAAGCCGCAGGGGCAAGTCGGTGCGTAGAGCTGCAGGGGCAAGTCGGTGCAAGGAGAATTGCATAAGGGAAGCCAGTGTGCGAAGAGCTTCAGGGGCAAGCCAGTGTGCGGAGAGCTTCAGGGGCAAGCCTGTGTGCGAAGAGCTTCAGGGGCAAGCCTGTGTGCGAAGAGCTTCAGGGGCAAGCCAGTGTGCGAAGAGCTTCAGGGGCAAGCCAGTGTGCGAAGAGCTTCAGGGGCAAGCCAATGAGCGAAGAGCTTCAGGGGCAAGCCAATGTGCAAAGAGCTTCAGGGGCAAGCCAATGTGCGAAGAGCTTCAGGGGCAAGCCAATGTGCGAAGAGCTTCAGGGGCAAGCCAATGTGCGAAGAGCTTCAGGGGCAAGCCAATGTGCGAAGAGCTTCGGGGGCAAGCAAATGTGCGAAGAGCTTCAGGGGCAAGCCGGTGTGCGAAGAGCTTCAGGGGCAAGCCAATGTGCGAAGAGCTTCAGGGGCAAGCCAATGTGCAAAGAGCTTCAGGGGCAAGCCAATGTGCGAAGAGCTTCAGGGGCAAGCCAATGAGCGAAGAGCTTCAGGGGCAAGCCAATGAGCGAAGAGCTTCAGGGGCAAGCCAATGTGCAAAGAGCTTCAGGGGCAAGCCAATGTGCGAAGAGCTTCAGGGGCAAGCCAATGAGCGAAGAGCTTCAGGGGCAAGCCAATGTGCGAAGAGCTTCAGGGGCAAGCCAATGTGCGAAGAGCTTCAGGGGCAAGCCAATGTGCGAAGAGCTTCAGGGGCAAGCCAATGTGCGAAGAGCTTCAGGGGCAAGCCAATGTGCGAAGAGCTTCAGGGGAAAGCCAATGTGCGAAGAGCTTCAGGGGCAAGCCAATGAGCGAAGAGCTTCAGGGGCAAGCCAATGTGCGAAGAGCTTCAGGGGCAAGCCAATGTGCGAAGAGCTTCAGGGGCAAGCCAGTGTGCGAAGAGCTTCAGGGGCAAGCCAGTGTGCGAAGAGCTTCAGGGGCAAGCCAATGTGCGAAGAAGCTTCAGGGGCAAGCCAATGTGCGAAGAGCTTCAGGGGCAAGCCAATGAGCGAAGAGCTTCAGGGGCAAGCCAATGTGCGAAGAGCTTCAGGGGCAAGCCAATGTGCGAAGAGCTTCAGGGGCAAGCCAGTGTGCGAAGAGCTTCAGGGGCAAGCCAATGTGCGAAGAAGCTTCAGGGGCAAGCCAATGTGCGAAACAGCTTCAGGGGCAAGCCAATGTGCAAAGAGCTTCAGGGGCAAGCCAATGTGCAAAGAGCTTCAGGGGCAAGCCAATGTGCAAAGAGCTTCAGCGGCAAGCCAGTGTGCAAAGAGCTTCAGCGGCAAGCCAGTGTGCGAAGGGTTTCAGGGGCAAGCCAGTGTGCGAAAAGCTTCAGGGGCAAGCCAGTGTGCGAAGAGCTTCAGGGGCAAGCCAGTGTGCGAAGAGCTTCAGGGGCAAGCCAGTGTGCAAAGAGCTTCAGGGGCAAGCCAATGTGCGAAGAAGCTTCAGGGGCAAGCCAATGTGCGAAGAGCTTCAGGGGCAAGCCAATGAGCGAAGAGCTTCAGGGGCAAGCCAATGTGCGAAGAGCTTCAGGGGAAAGCCAATGTGCGAAGAGCTTCAGGGGCAAGCCAATGAGCGAAGAGCTTCAGGGGCAAGCCAATGTGGGAAGAGCTTCAGGGGCAAGCCAATGTGCGAAGAGCTTCAGGGGCAAGCCAGTGTGCGAAGAGCTTCAGGGGCAAGCCAGTGTGCAAAGAGCTTCAGGGGCAAGCCAATGTGCGAAGAAGCTTCAGGGGCAAGCCAATGTGCGAAGAAGCTTCAGGGGCAAGCCAATGTGCGAAACAGCTTCAGGGGCAAGCCAATGTGCAAAGAGCTTCAGGGGCAAGCCAATGTGCAAAGAGCTTCAGGGGCAAGCCAATGTGCAAAGAGCTTCAGCGGCAAGCCAGTGTGCGAAGGGCTTCAGGGGCAAGCCAGTGTGCGAAAAGCTTCAGGGGCAAGCCAGTGTGCGAAGAGCTTCAGGGGCAAGCCAGTGTGCGAAGAGCTTCAGGGGCAAGCCAGTGTGCGAAGAGCTTCAGGGGCAAGCCAATGTGCGAAGAAGCTTCAGGTGCAAGCCAATGTGCGAAGAGCTTCAGGGGCAAGCCAATGAGCGAAGAGCTTCAGGGGCAAGCCAATGTGCGAAGAGCTTCAGGGGAAAGCCAATGTGCGAAGAGCTTCAGGGGCAAGCCAATGAGCGAAGAGCTTCAGGGGCAAGCCAATGTGCGAAGAGCTTCAGGGGCAAGCCAATGTGCGAAGAGCTTCAGGGGCAAGCCAGTGTGCGAAGAGCTTCAGGGGCAAGCCAGTGTGCAAAGAGCTTCAGGGGCAAGCCAATGTGCGAAGAAGCTTCAGGGGCAAGCCAATGTGCGAAGAAGCTTCAGGGGCAACCAATGTGCGAAACAGCTTCAGGGGCAAGCCAATGTGCAAAGAGCTTCAGGGGCAAGCCAATGTGCAAAGAGCTTCAGGGGCAAGCCAATGTGCAAAGAGCTTCAGCGGCAAGCCAATGTGCAAAGAGCTTCAGCGGCAAGCCAGTGTGCGAAGGGCTTCAGGGGCAAGCCAGTGTGCAAAGAGCTTCAGGGGCAAGCCAATGTGCGAAGAAGCTTCAGGGGCAAGCCAATGTGCGAAGAAGCTTCAGGGGCAAGCCAATGTGCGAAACAGCTTCAGGGGCAAGCCAATGTGCGAAGAAGCTTCAGGGGCAAGCCAATGTGCGAAACAGCTTCAGGGGCAAGCCAATGTGCAAAGAGCTTCAGGGGCAAGCCAATGTGCAAAGAGCTTCAGGGGCAAGCCAATGTGCAAAGAGCTTCAGCGGCAAGCCAGTGTGCAAAGAGCTTCAGCGGCAAGCCAGTGTGCGAAGGGCTTCAGGGGCAAGCCAGTGTGCAAAGAGCTTCAGGGGCAAGCCAATGTGCGAAGAAGCTTCAGGGGCAAGCCAATGTGCGAAGAAGCTTCAGGGGCAAGCCAATGTGCGAAACAGCTTCAGGGGCAAGCCAATGTGCAAAGAGCTTCAGGGGCAAGCCAATGTGCAAAGAGCTTCAGGGGCAAGTCAATGTGCAAAGAGCTTCAGCGGCAAGCCAGTGTGCGAAGGGCTTCAGGGGCAAGCCAGTGTGCGAAAAGCTTCAGGGGCAAGCCAGTGTGCGAAGAGCTTCAGGGGCAAGCCAGTGTGCGAAGAGCTTCAGGGGCAAGCCAGTGTGCGAAGAGCTTCAGGGGCAAGCCAGTGTGCGAAGAGCTTCAGGGGCAAGCCAGTGTGCAAAGAGCTTCAGGGGCAAGCCAGTGTGCGAAGAGCTTCAGGGGCAAGCCAGTGTGCGAAGAGCTTAAGGGGCAAGCCAGTATGTGGAGAACTGCAGGGATAAGCTAGTGTGTTATACTATTGGAGTTTACATACACACGTCTAAGGTGTGTGTATGTTACCATAGTGACACTGTACTACTCTGGGGGGTGATCAGGGATTTTTTTTCTTACACTGCTATTGCTTATTACAATGAGGACTATCGGCAATAGTTTTAACTGTAATGAATGGCTTTCATTCATGACAGCTTGCTTACTATTGTGAACTGTGATTTGCTACAGCTGATCACATGGTACAGGATGCCAGGTACCATGTGATAGCTGTTGGCTAATCACAGCATCACAAAAACAAGCATGCAGTCATGAATGGAAGCCATTCATGATTATTTTGTTTACATTGTAATCATGTGATCGCTATGATTGGTCATATCAATTACATGACACCTCAGCCACTTACAGCGGATGGGTAACGGGATTGCGCTGTTGCGGGCCCCAAGGCCACACCAGTGCGCATGTGGTAAGTGGTTAATATATTGCAGCTTACCAGTCTATAGATGGGGTGGCTGCATTATTGTTTTTTTTTAAGGCAGTGAGTACAGAAAGTACCCGTTGAGCCTGCCAGAAATACTGGGGTTGATTTACTAAAACAGGAGAGTGAAAAACCTGGTGCAGCTCTATATAGTAACCAATCAGCTTCCAGGTTTTATTGTCAAAGCCTAATTGAACAAGCTGAAGTTAGAAGCCGATTGGCTACCATGCACTGCTACACCAGATTTTGCACTTTGCAGTTTTAGTAAATCAACCCCCACAGTGTCCTTGTCACTTCATAAATATAAAGCAAAAATAATCTTATCTTTATTGTGTAAACTGCTAATGACATCACATTACCAAGTAATGGAAATATAATAGAAATTGGCAGATATTTTTGAATTGCAGCCTGGCTGTCAATCATGGCTCCCTCTATAGGTACAGTGGAGGAATGAGCGTTGTCACCCTAGGACTGGAAGTGTGTTATTCGCAGGATGAGCAGGTGACAATTAAAAAAAGCATAAAAAATAAAAAAGAAAACAAATGTAGCCACTGTGCCTAAGGACTGAATCGAATGGGGACATGCAGAGGGGCATGCAAATTATTCCAGCATTTTTGCTAAGGGAACTGTCAGGTAAATGTTACCATTTTAGGAACCGATATATATTATAAAGCGGTTACTGTCACTTTTTCCAAACATTCACTGCAGGGAAATCAATCACTGTCATTTAAAATGTGTATCGGGAAGATTCACCTGCAATAAAAGTTTAGTGAAGGTCGCGTTTTTTTCTTTAGCGTAGAATGTGTCCCCGCTGATAACACATAACCGCTTACGAGGCCAGAGCTGCCACTGTGAAGCACTGAATACAAAAACTGCAGTAGGCGAAAATGTTATCTAAATGAACTGTCAAATTTGAGTATTTTAACCACTTAAGCCCCGGACCTTTAGGCAGCTAAATGCCCAGGCCAGGTTTTGCGATTCGGCACTGCGTCGCTTAAACAGACAATTGCGCGGTTGTGCGACGTGGCTCCCAAACAAAATTAACGTCCTTTTTTCCACACAAATAGAGCTTTCTTTTGGTGGTATTTGATCACCTCTGCGGTTTTTATTTTTTGCGCTATAAACAAAAATAGAGCGACGATTTTGAAAAAAAAATGCAATACTTTTTACTTTTTGCTATAATAAATATCCCCCAAGAACATATATACACATTTTTTTTCCTCAGTTTAGGCCGATACGTATTCTTCTTCCTATTTTTGGTAAACAAAATCGCAATAAGCGTTTATAGATTGGTTTGCGCAAAATTTATAGCGTTTACAAAATAAGGGATAGTTTTATTGCATTTTTATTATTTTTTTTTTTTTACTACTAATGGCGGCGATCAGCGATTTTTTTTCGTGACTGCGACATTATGGCGGACACTTCGGACAATTTTGACACATTTTTGGGACCATTGTCATTTTCACAGCAAAAAATGCATTTAAATTGCATTCTTTATTGTGAAAATGACAGTTGCAGTTTGGGAGTTAACCACAGGTGGCGCTGTAGGAGTTTCGTTTCACCTAGTGTGTGTTTACAACTGTAGGGGGGTGTGGCTGTAGGTCTGACGTCATCGATCGAGTCTCCCTATAAAAGGGATCACACGATCGATGCAGCCGCCACAGTGAAGCACGGGGAAGCCGTGTTTACATACGGCTCTCCCCGTTCTTCAGCTCCGGGGAGCGATCGCGAGGGGGCGGCTAGAAACGAATAGCCGCGCCCTCGTCCCGGATCGCTCCCATACAATTTCCGACCGCCGCATGTACCGGGGGGGTCCCGATCGGACCCCCGACCCGCGGAAAGGCAGGGATGTACATGTACGCCCATCTGCCTGTACGTGCCATTCTGTGGACGTATATGTACATGCGGCGGTCGTTAAGCGGTTAAGGAAAAAAAAATAATCCAAAACAAAGCTCAAATTACTTTTTTCTTCTAAAAGCCACTTATTAAGCGCTTGCCGACCAGCCGCCATCATTATACTGCGGAAGGTCAGCACATTCCCACGAACCGTCGTAGCTGTATGTTGGTCCCTTTAAGCGGGCACGTGCACTGCACTGTGGGGGTGCCGATGCGTGTGGCCGGCAGGCATGTGCAATTGCGGGCACGAGAGCCAGAACAGGGACGTGTGTGTGTGTGTAAACACACAAATCCCTGTTCTGTGAGGAGAGACAGATCATGTGTTCCTACTAGTTCGGAACAGCGATCTGTCATCTCCTCTAGTCAGTCCCATCCCCCCCACAGTTAAAATCCACAATAGGGAACACAGTTAACCCCTTGATCGCCCCCCTTGTGTTAACCCCTTCCCTGCCAGTGTCATTTACACAGTAATCAGTGCATTTTTAAAACACTGATCGCTGTATAATTGTCAATGGTCCCAAAAATGTGTGAAAAGTGTCTGCTCTGTCTGCCATAATGTCGCAGTCCCGATAAAAATCACTGATCACCACCATTACTAGTAAAAAAACAATAAAAAATGCCATAGATCTTTCCCCAATTTGTAGACGCTATAACTTTTTCCCGAGTACAAGTACTCAGGGAAATGCTTGGTATCGGTTCCGATACCGATACTAGTATCGGTATTGGGACAGCCCTAATAAAAACGTACAAATTCCTTAAGTAGATAAATAATATTAAAGTTGTAACATAGATTATATTATACATAGCTCCCAACTATCCCTGATTTAGAACAATGTCTCTCTGATCCTTGATTTTGGTCAGATCTATATAGTTGTATATAAAAATGCACATTTTATCTTTCAAAAAGTGTTTCCCAGCGCTAAACCTTTCATCCGATTTCTAAATTGCTGCATTTGTCTAATTTAAAAGCCAATATAAAGGAATATGAAACAAGTCTCTGGTTAACCCCCCCCCCCCCCACACACACACACACTAGTCAGGTGCTAGCCCAGGTCGCATGCTGGGTAACATGAGGAAATTATTCCGGACGGCTGCACTTCCAAAAATCCTTTTATTGAAGCTTCATATGACAAGTGGTTGACAGATGGAGCAGGGGACAAAAAGGTAGATGCTAACATTTCTGGGCAATGCGTCTAACTTTTTGTCCCCTGCTCCATCTGTCAACCACTTGTCATATGAAGCTTCAATCAAAGGATTTTTGGAAGTGCAACCGTCCAGAATCATTTCTTTACAATCTAAAGGAATAGTAGTGGTAAAAAAAAAAAAAACAGTTTTTGCGACGTGGCTCCCAAACAAAATTGTCGTCCTTTTGTTCCCACAAATAGAGCTTTCTTTTGGTGGTATTTGATCACCTCTGCGTTTTGTTTTTTTTGCGCTATAAACAAAAATAGAGCGACAATTTTGAAAAAAAAATCAATATTTTTAACTTTTTGCTATAATAAATATCCCCCAAAAATATATAAAAAATATTTTTTTCCTCAGTTTAGGCCGATACGTATTCTTCTACCTATTTTTGTTAAAAAAATTCACAATAAGCGTTTATCGGTTGGTTTGCGCAAAATTTATAGCGTTTACAAAATAGGAGATAGTTTTATTGCATTTTATTAATTTTTTTACTACTAATGGCGGCGATCAGCGATTTTTTTTCGTGACTGCGACATTATGGCGGACACTTCGGACAATTTTGACACATTTTTGTTTACTGTGAAAATGACAATTGCAGTTTGGGAGTTAACCACAAGGGGGCGCTGATGGGGTTATGTATGACCTCATCTGTGTTTCTAACTGTAGGGGGGGTGTGGCTGTAGGTGGGACGTCATCGATTGTGATTCCCTATATAAGGGAACACACGATCGATGACGGCGCCACAGTGAATAACGGGGAAGCTGCGTTTACACACAGCTCTCCCCGTTCTTCAGCTCCAGGGACCGATCGTGGGACTCCAGCGGTGATCGGGTCCGCGAGTCCCACAGCCGCGGTCACGGAGCTTGGGACCGGGTCACGTGCATGCGCGCGCGACCCCACGGCTGGGCTTAAAGGGCAACGTACAGGTACGTTGATGTGCCCAGCTGTGCCATTCTGCCGACGTATATCGGCGTGAAGGGGTCCTTAAGTGGTTAATTAACCTTTTTTTGGTTAATTCTCCTTTAAGGGGGTGTGGCAGGGGTCGTGTCCTATGTCTACATACGTTTGTTAGTGGGTGTCCCTCATTCCCATCTCAAAATGTTGGGAGGTAAGATTATACCCCTCTGAGACTTGACAGCAATTACCCAGATCGAGACCTTAACTGCCCCCCGGTGTCGGCTGCACCCCGAATAATACATATTTTTTTTTGTAATTCTTTTATTTTTTTAAAAGTTGCAGTTTACAGTAAAAAAAAAAAAAAAAAAAGGCATATTCAAACATTGCGTCCAAAAGCCGACAGACCTTGCATAAAACAGAGGAAATAAGGGCGCTCTGGTGGAGGTGGATAACTGGTCAGAGGGACGATATTGATGAGATGGCACTTCTGGCAGCACTATGGTTAGAGGAGAAGCAACTCTGAAGAAAAGATAAAAAATCAAGAAAGGCACCTTTAAGAGCAGTATGCAAAATTTTATAAAGTGCACAAAGGGTTAAAAGCACTTACAAGATCGTTGAGTGTTAAAAGACATGATAAAATCAGGTGTCCCCCATCTGTGGCATGTGTCCATCCTCGGCACGGTGGTAGAGGGCAGTGTAGAGCCGTCCAGCAGCTGTAAAGCGTTCTGGTATGTGTTGGAGAGAGGAGGCCTGTTTTCTGGGTTCACTGCGGGACACACAAGGCTGATGGTGTCAGTAAGGAGAAGTGGGCGGTAACGCGTTTCGTCAGACCACCTAGCATAATATGGCATAGATGGTCATGTAAAACAGTATGGGTTCACAAATAACCATCCGCTTGCACATGTATGGCATATATAGCTGTGACATGAGAGACCCAGAGCAGAGACTCAGATACAGAAAACTGGTCAATTATTTATAACAAAACAATGTACTAGGAAGCCTTGCATCCCAGTGGCCAGTATGACCCAGAGGGGGGGATAATAAGACTAGAATAATAATGTATATAGACAAATCAGATGTGGTATAGTACCCAGAGCTGAGCCAGATATATGGGGTAAGTGAATAAACAGACAAAGAAGATGGGGGGGGGGGGGCAAATCAGAGAGGGACAGAAATTAGGAACTAGGGGCCCAGATTCACGTAGCTTGGGCGCAGCGTAACGTAACCCGTTTACGTTACACCGCCGCAAGTTTTCCGATTTAGTGCCCGATCCACAAAGCACTTACCTGGAAATTTTGAGGCGGTGTATCTTAAACACGTCCGGCGCAAGGCGGCACCATTCAAATGGGGCGGGTACCATTTAAATTAGGCGCGCTCCCGCGCTGGACGTACTGCGCATGCTCCCATCGCAAATTTCCTGACGTGCTTTGCGCGAAATTACGACGCGCCGACGTTTTGTGAATCGCGACGTGATCAAATGACCTAC
The DNA here is from genome assembly GCF_905171775.1 of Rana temporaria. Classification (NCBI taxonomy): domain Eukaryota; kingdom Metazoa; phylum Chordata; class Amphibia; order Anura; family Ranidae; genus Rana; species Rana temporaria. Next base: position 17,698,720 of record NC_053493.1, read on the forward strand.
GCCGGGAAAAATAATAAAAATTCAAAAAAATTCAAAAGCGACGCGGGAAAGACGGGCATACTTTAACATGGTGGAGTACTTTTCCACCATATTAAAGGTGCCCTATCTTTGCGACGAAAATCTAACACTTGCGACGACGTAACGACAAGAAAAATCTTCGTGGATCGCCGTAACTCATAATTTGCATACCCGACGCTGGTTTACGACGCAAACTCTCCCCAGCGGCGGCCGCGGTACTGCATCCTAAGATCCGACAGTGTAAGTCCATTACACCTGTCGGATCTTCTGGCTATCTATGCGTAACTGATTCTATGAATCAGACGCATAGATACTCTGAGGCCTCGTACACACGACAGAGTTTCTCGGCAGAATTCAACTGAGAAACTCGCTCAAACCCGGATTCTGCCGAGAAACTCTGTCGTCTGTACACTTTTGGCCCGATGGAGCCGCCGAGGAACTCGTCGAGAAAATAGAGAACATGTTCTCTATTTTCTCGTTGTTCTATGGGAGAAGGCGGCCCGCCGAGCTCCTCGGCGGCTTCATCCCTGAACTCACCGAGGAACTCGACGTGTTTGGCACGTCGAGTTCCTCGGCCGTGTGTACGGGGCCTCAGAGATACGACGGAGTATCTGAGATACTCCGTCGTATCTCCTTTGTGAATCTGGCCCTAGGTGTCAAGAGGGAGAACACACACAGGGCATTTTTTCTCAGACAATAGGTGCAGGAACTCCCCCTTTCCGAGTCACCCCTTTTCTCCGCTCCCTACCCACCTCCCAGTACCGCCCCTTTTAGACAATATAGAACCAAGTATCATTTTGTGGTGCTTAGTAATTTATACGGAACTTGGTAATGAGATCAAGAAAAGCAGTAAAATAGATCCCCTGCAGCCAGCAACAATAGATCCCCCTAACAACAATGGACCACCCACAACAAAATTTCCCTGCCGGGCAACAATAGACTCACGGCAGCATCAACAGATCTCCGTACAGCAAGCATTAATAGACTCTCTGGTAGGTTGACCACATTTCCAAACTACCATTCAGGGACACCCCCCTTCCCAAAAATCAGCCTGTGCTGTAACGAATCACAGAACAGTGATTGGACACAAGAGGCGGGATTTATGATTTCTCCAATCACAAGCAGGGGGCGGGAATTGTGCTTCTCCAGGCATTCCCGGCCAGGACAAGTACTGTTAGTGAGTAAAGCGGTGATGTGGCGGCCTTTTTTGCAGGCATAAGATTGGCCCGGGGGGGGGGGGGGGTGGCTGTGTCAGTTTCATTCTGGGACACTGTATTGTCCTGGAATGAAGGTGCCCAGGACAGACCTGCAAAATGTGAGACTGTCCTAGGCAATCCCGGACACATGGTCACCCTACTCTATGGCTGCCATCAACAACTGACCCCCCACCCCCCTAGAAACCATAGGTCTCCCACCAGCAACAATAGACCCCCCCTTCAAAAATAGATCCACGGCAGTGAGCATCAATACCCTGCAGCACACCCCTGCATCCCTTGCCATTACATACAGTCAGTCCAGAAGGTGCCGGAACTGTGTCCCCACGCATTCCTGCTGAAAAAAAGCCCCGAACACACATATAGAAGGAACGTTAACTAGCACCAAATCTCAGAAAGAGGCTCGATACTTAAAGCGGGGGTTCACCCTATAAAAAAATAATTTTTTTTTTCTTCTAGCATAAAATTAGGCATAGTAGCGCGAGCTACAGTATGCCTGTCTTAATTTTTTTATCCCCGTACTCACTGTTATATCGTACATAGAAGATTCCGACTGCCCACGGGGAATGGGCGTTCCAATCCAGACGGAAGGTGATTGACGGCCGGCTCTGGCGTTTCACGCTTCTCCGGAAATAGCCAAAATAGCCTTGGCTCTTCACGGCGCCTGCGCATAGTCTGTGCGCAGGCGCCGTGAAGAGCCGAGACCTACTCCGGCTGTCTTCGGGGAGCGTGACGTGCCAGAGCCGGCCGTCAATCATCCTCCCTCTTGAAAGGAACGCCCATTCCCCGCGGGCAGTCGGAATCTTCTATGTACGATTACACAGTGAGTACGGGGATAAAAAAATTAAGACAGGCATACTGTAGCTCGCGCTACTATGCCGAATTTTATGCTAAAAAGTTGTTCTGCAGGGTGAACCACCACTTTAAGTGGTTCTGAAAGTTTTATCTTAGGTGTAAGTATTGCACATATATGAAAACAGTTACTTTGCTTTGGCTCAGTTTCTATAATAGTTATTAAGTAACAGATATAAAATGAATGATATGGAAATGTAGAATAGGACACAAATTAGATAATATTTCCATTCTGGACAGAAATGGCAGCTGAGAGGTTTAATCTGAAGACTGAATTAGACAGTTCAGCACTAGAACACGATACAACTCAAAGGTTCCCCTCTAGCATTCGCCGGCCCGGAAAATTAAAAACCTTATTGGTCTGGTTATCAGTTAATGGAACCTACATAATGGGAATTTTTCAAAAGATAGCAAAAGAAAAAAAAAAAGCGAAGAAAAAAATTAATATATATATTTTACACATTTTCTCCATACTTTCTGCACCTGAAGGCAATTTCCTACAACCACTGGCCTAAAACAAATTCTAGAAATGGGAAATGATGGATGCCACTGAGACTATTGATAACACATTTTATAGAAAAAAATAAATGCACTTTTTGTAATCATAGAATATTTGGCCTCAAAGTATCCATCTACCAAAAAGTGAGATTTTTGATATAGATGAAGCCTGGTGTGCCGAGTCAGTCTCCGGTAGGGATGAGCTTTATGTTCGGGTGGAACATGAGTTCGACTCGAACATTTGGTGTTTGCCTGTTCGCCGAATAGCAAACAATGTGGGGGTGTTCGCGGCAAATTCTAAAGCCGCGGAACACTCTTTAAAAGTCTTTGGGAGAAATCAAAAATGCCAATTTAAAAGGTTAATATGCAAGTTATTGTCATAAAAAGTGTTTGGGGACCTGGGTCCTGCCCCAGGGTACATATATCAATGCAAAAAAAAAGTTTTAAAAACTGACGTTTTTTTTTCCGGGAGTGTCTATAGTATGCCTGTAAAGTAGCGCATGTTTCCCGTGTTTAGAACATTCCCTGCACAAAATGTCATTTCTGAAGAAAAAAAGTCATTCAAAACTACTCGTGGCTATAATGAATTGTCCTGGCAATACAGATAAAAAAGTAATTGGGAAAAAAAAAAAACATTACCAGGCCCTTTGGGTCTGGTATGAATATCAAGGGGAACCCCGAACCAAAATTTAAAAATAAATGCGTGGGGGGTCCCCCCAAATGCCATTACAAGGCCCTTTAGGTCTGGTATGGATATTAAGGGGAACCTCCCGCGTCAAATTTTCTTTTTTTTTCTAAAAGGCGTAGGGTTCCCCCTCAAATTCATACCAGACCCTTTAGGGGAACCCCACGCCAAAATTAAGAAAAATGGCATGGGGTTCCCCCCAAAAATCCATACCAGACCCTTATCCGAGCACACAACCTGGCAGGCTGCAGGAAAAGAGCCGTACCAAACCACATGCCCTCAACATGGGGAGGATGTCCCCATGTTGATGGGGACAAGGGCCTCATCCCCACAACCCTTGCCCGGTGGTTGTGGGAGTCTGCGAGCGGGGGTCTTATCGGAATCTGAGAGCCCCTTTTAAGGAAGGGGACCCCCAGATTCCGCCCCCCCCATGTGAATTGGCAACGGGGTACATTGTACCCCTACCATTTCACAAAAAAAGTAGACAGCTCGTTTATAAAAAAAAAGGAAAGGAAAGAAGAAAAAAAAAAAGAAGAAAAAATTCCAACGATGTAATCCATTCGCGAGCGACAGGGAGGAAAAAAAAAGCCGATTTGATCCTTTCATCATTCAGTTGATCCATGGGAGGTACCCGCGGAATGACGGAAAGGAAAGAGGAAAGAAGAAAAAAAAAAAGAAGAAAAAATTCCAACGATGTAATCCATTCGCGAGCGACAGGGAGGAAAAAAAAAGCCGATTTGATCCTTTCATCATTCAGTTGATCCATGGGAGGTACCCGCGGAATGACGCTCTCCCGCCGTGACAGCTTTTATAGCTGAGGGAGGGGCCACCCGTTACGTGCGTGGGTGACCCTGCCCCCTCTGACGCAACGGGGAAATGCCGGGGTTATCCAGTGACATGTACGATGACCCCGCCCCCTCTGACGCGTCACGGGAAACCCGCGTAGCGTCAGGGGGGGTCGCCCACGCACGCGACGGATGGCCCCACCCTCAGCTATAAAAGAGCTGTCACGGCAGGAGAGCGTCATTTCGTGGGTACCTCCCATGGAGGCAGGATCGAGTCTGATTTTTTTTTTCCTCCGTATCGCTCGAGAATGGATTACATCGTTTGAATATTTTTTTTTTTTAATAAAGCACTTGTCCCAAGCTGCAGGGCCGCCATCAGGGGGGTACAGGCAGTACACCTGTAAGGGGCCCGGATGGCAACCCCCTTTAACCGGTTGCCGACCGCCGCATGTATATGTACGTCCACAGAATGGCACGTACAGGCATATGGGTGTACATGTATGTCCCCGCCTTTCCGGGGGTCTGGGGTCCAAACGGACCCCCCCCGGTACATGCGGCGGTCGGAAACCCGCGGGGAGCGATCCGGGACGAGGGCACGGCTATTCGTTTCTAGCCGCCCCCTCGCGATCGCTCCCCGGAGCTGAAGAACGGGGAGAGCCGTATGTAAACACGGATTCCCCGTGCTTCACTGTGGCGGCTGCATCGATCGAGTGATCCCTTTTATAGGGAGACGCGATCGATGACGTCAGACCTACAGCCACACCCCCCTACTGTTGTAAACACACACTAGGTGAACCCTAACTCCATCAGCGCCCAGTGTGGTTAACTCCCAAACTGCAACTGTCATTTTCACAATAAACAATGCAATTTAAATGCATTTTTTGCTGTGAAAATAACAATGGTCCCAAAAATGTGTCAAAATTGTCCGAAGTGTCCGCCATAATGTTGCAGTCACGAAAAAAAATCGCTGATCGCCGCCATTAGTAGTAAAAAAAAAAAAATTTTATAAAAATGCAATAAAAATATCCCCTATTTTGTAAACGCTATAAATTTTGCGCAAACCAATCGATAAACGCTTATTGCGATTTTTTTTACCAAAAATATGTAGAAGAATACGAATCGGCCTAAACGGAGGAAAAAAAATTTGTTATATATGTTTTTGGGGGATATTAGTTATAGCAAAAAATATTGAATTTTTTGCAAAATTGTCGCTTTATTTTTGTTTATAGCGCAAAGAATAAAAACCGCAGAGGTGATCAAATACCACCAAAAGAAAGCTCTGTTTGTGGGGAAAAAGGACGCCAATTTTGTTTGGGAGCCACGTCGCACGACCGCGAAATTGTCTGTTAAAGTGCCGAATCTCAAAACCTGGCCTGGGCATTTAGCTGCCTAAAGGTCCGGGGCTTAACCGGTTAAAAAAAAATATATATATATATATATATATATATATATTTTTTTTTATAAAAAACAAAATATATTTTTTTAATATATTTTTAGTTTATTTTTTATTAAAGGGAATTTTTTTTTTTTTTTAGGTCCGGAGGTCCCCAGGGGCCCGAGGCCCCCGGATGGCAACCCCCCTTTTTTATATATTATTTCTTTTCATATATATATATTATATATATATTTTTTTTTTATTAAAGGGCTCAGAGGTCCCCAGGGCCCCATGTGGCAAACCCCTCCCTTTTTTATTTGTTATAAATGTTTATTTTTTTATTTTTGTTTATATATATATATATATATATATATATATATATATATATATATATAAAACCCCCCCCCCCTTTTTTTTTTTTATAAATGTTTTTTATTTTTTTTTTAATACATTTTTTTTGTTTATTTTTATTAAAGGGCCCAGAGGTTTATTTTTTTTTTTATTATTATTATTAAAGGGCCCAGATGGCAACCCCCCCTTTTTTGTAATTTCTTTTTCTAAAAAAATAATAATTTGTGTGTATATATATATATATATATATATATATATATATATATATATATATATATATATATATATATATATATATATATATATATATATATATATATATTTATTTATTTATTTTTTATTAAAGGGCCCGGATGGCTACCCCCTTTTTTATATATATTTTTCTTTATTTCTTCTTTTTTTTGTAAAGCCCCCCCCGCTTCTCAATTCGCGGCAACCAACCCCCCCCCCGGTTCTCTTTATACTTTTATACATGTATACAGCCATGAAGGGTCAACTTTAGTAATCATGATATAATATAATGAATGTGGGGGCCTTTTGGTTGGCGTGATTTTTTTTGGGGGGGGGGGGGGGACAGCTTTTTTTATTCTTGGTCTTGGTGGACAGGGAGTACACCTGTAAGGGCCCTGGAGGGCAACCCCCCTTTTTTTTATATATTTGTTTATATTTTTAAAGGGCCCAGAGGTCCCCAGGGCCCCGGATGGCAACCCCCCCCCTTTTTTTTTTATAAAAATTGCATTAAAATTTTTTTTTATTTAAATTTTCCTTTTTCTTTTTATTAAAGGGCCCGGAGGTCCCCGGGGCCCCGGATGGCTACCCCCCTTTTTTTATATATGTTTTCTATTTTTTCTTTTTTTGTAAGGGACCCAGAGGTCCCCAGCCAGGGCAACCCCCCAAATTTGTGGTTGTGGCACCCCCCTGCTTCTCAATTCACCTGGTTCTCTGCATCAGGGGGGCCCATGCCTGAAGCTGTGTAAGGGGCCCCATAATTCCTGATGGCTGCTTTGCCAAGCTGTCTACTGTGGTTTAACATTTTTGACACTTTTTTGTTAAGGGGGCTTCCAGATTCCTATAAGCACCCCGCCCGCAGACCCCCACAACCATCGGGAAAGGGTTGTGGGGGATGAGGCCCTTGTCCCCATCAACATGGGGACATCCTCCCCATGTTAAGGGCATGTTGCCTGGTACGGTTCAGGAGGGGGGGGGCGCTCTCGTCCCCCCTCTTTTGCCAGGTTGCGTGCTCGAATAGGGGTCTGGTATGGATTTTTGAGGGGGAACCCCACACAATTTTTCTTTTAATTTTGGCACTGGGTTCCCCTTAAAATCCATACCAGGCCTAAAGGGTCTGGTATGGATTTTGAGGGGGACCCCTACCCAATTAAAAAAAAAATTGTCGCAGGGTTCCCTTTAATATCCTTACCAGACCTAAAGGGCCTAATTTGGGGGGACACCCACGCATTTTTATTTTGGTTTCAGGGTTACCCTTTATATTCATACCAGACCCAAAAGGGCCTGGTAATGGACTGGGGGGGGGGGGGGGGGGCATGCTGTTTTTTTCAATGACTTATCTGTATTGCTGGAATCCGACAATTCATTATAGCCGCGAGTAGTTTTAAATGACTTTCTTTCCTTCAGAAATGTCATTTTGTGCAGGGACTGTTCTAATCACAGGAAGCACGTGCTACTTTACAGGCATACTATAGACAACCTCCCCCCCAGGTATGAAATTTAAAGGGATTTTTCACTTTTATTGTTTCACTTTAAGCATTATTAAAATCACTGCTTCCGAAAAAAAAACCGTACGTTTTTGAAACTTTTTTTGCATTGATACATGCCCCCTGTGGCGGGACCCAGGTCCGCAAACACTTTTCATGACAATAACTTGCATATTAAAAGTAGAGTTCCACCCAAAAATGGAACTTCCGCTTGGGAGTCACTCCACTTCCTGCTGCCTTCTGGGAAACACACTGCTCCCAGGAGATAGCGGGGACCACTGGAAACGCGCCGCGCTACTCACACATGCGCAGTAGGGAACCAGGCAGAGAAGCCGCAACGCTTCACTTCCTGATTCCCTCACCGAAGATGGTGGGGGGGGAGCCGAGAGACGAGCGATTGCTCGCCTTCAGCTGCCCACATCGCTTGACTCCAGGACAGGTAATTGTCCATTTATTCAAAATCAGCAGCTGCAGTATTTGTAGCTGCTGGCTTTTAATACTTTTTTTCGCGGGAATGCTGCTTTAAGGGCGATTCCCTATACCATACGAATGATCATATCGGCTGTTCCGCCGCTTAATAACTTTAACGGGCGGCGAAAGGGGACGTCGCCCTCCCGCCGGGGCTTCTACCGACTCACCTGTATGATCGGTGAGTCGGAGAATGGATCCGCCGGCCCCGGTTCTTGACCATAGAGATTTACGGGGCAGACCAGATGGTTGCCGAGTCTCTATGATCTTGGAGGCTCCATCTCGACTAGGAAGCAGTGATTTTTTTTATGGGGGGGGGGGGGGGGTTTAGGCTTCCCAGCCTAGAGGTGAGATGTGGGGTCTTATTGCCCCCATATCTCACTGTAAAGAGGACCGATGATGCTATATTCCTATTACAAGGGATATTTACCGTATTTATCTTGCTATAGCGTGTCCCGGCGTATAGCGCGCACCCCCAAACTTGAAGGAAAATTCCTGGAAAAAAAAAAATACTTACAGTTTGAATGCCCCTCGTCGGTGTCTTGCCCGTCGTCCATCGCGTCCTGCCCGTCGTCCATCGGCGGCCTCGTCCGGTCCGGCGTCCTTCTGCGGCCATCGTGGTGTCCTCCCCCCCTCGATCACCGCTTCCCGCGCTGTGTTCGAACCACTGCGCCAACATATACCGTGAGCAGTACACTCGGGTATAGTTGGGCAGGCTCGGCTCCTCTCACGTAAAGGACGTACAGGACGCACAGAACGTGACCGCGAGAGGAGCCGAGCCTGCCCGACTATACCCGAGTGTACTGCGCTCGGTATATGTCGGCGCAGTGGTTCAAACACAGCACGGGAAGCGGGTATTGGCGTATATCGCGCACCCACGATTTTGCCCTGATTTTCAGGGCAAAAAAGTGTGCGTATACGCCGATAAATACGGTACATTTCTTGCAATGGGAAAAGTGATCATGGAATTTTTTTTTAAAAGCGTCAAAAATGTAAGTTAAATTAACAATATATTTTTTTTAAAAGTGCCTCTGTCTCCATGTGCTCGCACGCAGAAGCGAACGCATAAGCAAGTCCCGCCCACATATGAAAACAGTGTTCAAACCACACATGCGAGGTGTCACCGCGAACGTTAGAGCGAGAGCAATAATTCTAGCCCTAGACCTCCTCAACTAACATGTAACCAGTAAAAAAATGTAAAGCGTCACCTATGGGGATTTTTAAGTACCGAAGTTCGGCGCCATTCCACGAGCGTGTACAATTTTGAAGCATGACATGTTAGGTATCTATTTACTCGGCGTGACTTCATCATTCACATTATGCAAAAAATTGGGCTAACTTTACCGTTTTGTTTTCTTTGAGGCTGGATTCATACTTGTGCGGTGAGAATTCCAGCTCTGTTATCTCTGCAAAGAGATAAGAGAGCTGTTCAGCAGATCATCTCCTTTTTAGCTGCGAATTTGGAGACTATGGATGAGCTCCGGCGTGTTCGCATAGAACATGTGCAGAGCCCGCCAGGAAGTCGGCACCCGCGCTGCGCTAATCACAGCCAGGCAGACATTTCCCGATCTCTGCAGCCGAGCATCAGACAATGTCTGCCTGGCTGTGATTAGCGCAGCGCGGGTGCCGACTTCCTGGCGGGCTCTGCACGTGTTCAATGCAAACACGCCGGAGCTCATCCTTATTGGAGACCTGGGAGAGGGGAGGGGGGAGGGGGAAGTGTATTGAGGAGAATGAGAGAAATCCTGATGAGAAATGAACACATCTGCGAATCAGATGCGTGCCCATAGAAGATAATGGGCATGCTCCGATGAAGCTTGTTATCAAGCGAAACATGTAAGCGATTTGCCACTACACTTGCTGTAGTCCAAACATGGGTGTCCCACCTACATGGCCAAGCACCTAACCACGTTCAGATATGACCAGTATCTTCATCCTTGGATAGTGCCAAGCTGAAACACGGCACTCACACTGCTGTATGCCTGAATACTGATCTGCCATCAGCTAACCGCATGGACTCCCTGCAAACCAGCTGTCCTGAACAGATCATTGATAGTGCATGCTAGTATCTCCTGCTGGACTTAAACATACCTGACCATACGGGGACCTGCAAGTACTGCTTCCAATGAAAGGATTGTTCCAGTGATTGAGGACGCACAACTGAAGGGCAGCCAGGCTGACCAAAACGACAGATGGTGAGCTGTAACAACCTTACCTGTCTTTATTTTCACGCTGTTACAGCGGATCATTGGTCTTGGATGGCGGCGCCCCCTTCCTAGTGCCATGTTTAGACCCCTTTCACACTGAAGCGTTTTTTTTACAGTGTTTTAGCGTTAAAAAACAGCACTACTAACAACTTGCCGACCAGCCGCTGTCGTTTTACGGCGGCAAGTCGGCTCCCCTGCGCGAGAGCACGTAGCTATACGTTGGCTCTCGCGCAGGCCACTAGGGGCGTGAGCGCCCCCTGCTCTCCTCCGACTCCCGTGCCCGGCGTGCGCGATCCCCGCCGGGCACACGCGATCGCTAGTTACAGAGCGGGGACTGGGGGCTGTGTGTGTAAACACACAGCTCCGGTCCTGTCAGGGGGAGAAATGCTGATCTTCTGTTCATACAATGTATGAACAGAAGATCAGTCATTTCCACTAGTGAGTCCACCCCTCCTACAGTTAGAACACACCCAGGATACACATTTAACCCCCTCCCCGCCCCCTAGTGTTAACCCCTTTACTGCCAGTGGCATTTTTATAGTAATCCAATGGATTTTTATAGCACTGATTGCTATAAAAAATGCCAATGGTCCCAAAAATGTGTCAAAAGTGTCCGCCATAATGTCGCAGTACCGGAAAAAAAAAAAATTGCTGATCGCCGCCATTACAAGTAAAAAAAATATTAACAAAAATGCCATAAAAATACCCCCTATTTTATAAACATTATAACTTTTGTGCAAACCAATCAATAAATGCTTATTGTGATTTTTTTTTAACGAAAAATATGTAGAATACGTATCGGCCTAAACTGAGGAAAAAAATGTTTTTTGTATATATTTTTGGGGGATATTTATTATAGCAAAAAGTAAAAAATATTCATTTTTTTCAAAATTGTCGCTCTATTTTTGTTTATAGCGCAAAAACTAAAAATCGCAGAGGTGATCAAATACCACCAAAAGAAAGCTCTATTTGTGGGGAAAAAAGGACGCCAATTTTATTTGGAAGCCACGTCGCACGACCGCGCAATTGTCAGTTAAAGCGACGCAGTGCCGAATCGCAAAAAGTGCTCTGGTCTTTGACCAGCAATATGGTCCGGGGGTTAAGTGGTTAAAACGTTCATAAAACGCTCTCCATGCATCTCAATGGACCCTTAACACTGAGTCCTGCAAGCAGCATCTTTGGAGCAGCTTTTGGGCGCTGAAAAAAAAAAAACGCTCCAAAAACGCCCCTCTCCATTGAAATTAATTTAAAGCGCTGTAAAAAAAAATGCCTTGCCCTTTCACACTGAGGCGTTGCACTGGCGGGGCATTGAGAAAAGTCCTGCAAGCAGCATCTTTGGAGCAGCTTTTGGGCGCTGAAAAAATAACGCCCCTCTCCATTGAAATGAATTGAAAGCGCTGTAAAAACGCCTTGCCCTTTCACACTAAGGCACTGCAAAAACACCCTAAAACGTTAGGGTCTTAGCGATGCTTTACCAGCGTTTTTCGGGCGCTGGCAGTGTGAAAGGGGTGCAGATGAGGCTTCTTTCAGGCGCTTTACAGGCTTTTTTCTTTTTTTAACGCTAAAGCGCCTGAAAAACGCTTGAATAATGCCCAAGAAATGCCCAAGTGTGAAAGGGGCCTTAATCCAGATGAATATGTGATTGATCCAGCACCTGAATATACTAAGCATGCCTTTCAGTATTAATAGCATCCTGATGTTCCTACTTGTACATATAGTGACTGAGCATGCAAAAATTCCCTAATCAATCTGGCTAGCTTGAACACCCTAGACGAAACCTAATTTTGACGCCCCCTTTGGCTCCACCCCTGACCCCACCCTCTTTGCCCATGTATATTCCACCTTTTTATTAAAATGCCCATCAAATGCAGCCTCACCAGAGCCCATCAAATGCAGCCTCACCAGAGCCCACCAAATGCAGCCTCACCAGAGCCCACCAAATGCAGCCTCACCAGAGCCCACCAAATGCAGCCTCACCAGCGCCCATCAAATGCAGCCTCGCCAGCGCCCATCAAATGCAGCCTCGCCAGCGCCCATCAAATGCAGCCTCGCCAGCGCCCATCAAATGCAGCCTCATCAGCACCCATCAAATGCAGCCTCACCAGCGCCCATCAATAAATGTTTGCTTGCTTGCATCCATTGAGGAGTCGGGACACAGACACAGTTCTCCGCCACCGTTGCGACTCTGACACTATGTGCGAATGGAGAAGCGGCTGCCTCCTGATGCTGAGACTTAGTTACTTGCTGCAGAGAGAAGAGAGTAGGAACACCAGTGACCGGGCGCCCCCAGGCAGCAGGGCGCCCTAGGCGGCTGCCTAGTTTGCCTAGTGGTAGCACTGGCCCTGTTGCCACTTGATTTGGGATCTAACCTGGATGGATGAGTCATGAAGTGATTGTGGCGTGTATGGTTGATCGGGTGGCCACCCATGTTTATAGTTTAGACTAGTCTTATTTTAACCACTTGAGACCCGCGCTATTGACAAAAGACGTCAACAGCGCGGCTCTCAAGTGCCGGGTGGACGTCTTTGGACGTTATTTAAAGTGCATTACCCGCGCACGCCTCTGGGGGGCGCGCAGCGGGTAAACACTGTCCCGGCGCATCGCTGAAGAGCCGATGCGTGCACCTGGCGACCGCGATGTCCGCCGGGTACACGCGATCGTCGGAACACAGCAGGGACGTGGAGCTCTGTGTGTAATGATGGGGTGTAAACACAGAGCTCCACGTCCTGTCAGGGAGAGAGGAGACCGATCTGTGTCCCTTGTACATAGGGACACAGCATCAGCCACCTCCCTCAGTCACCCCCCTCCCCCCACACAGTTAGAACACACCCAGGATACACATTTAACCCCTTCCTCACCCCCTAGTGTTAACCCCTTCCCTGCCAGTCACATTTATACAGTAATTAGTGCATTTTTATAGCACTGATCGCTGTATAAATGTGAATGATCCCAAATTTGTGTCAAAAGTGTCCGATACGTCCGCAATATCGTAGTCCCAATAAAAATCGCAGATCGCCGCCATTACTAGTATAAAAAAAAAATCATAAAAATAAAATCATAATTCTGTTCCCCATTTTGTAGGCGCTATAACTTTTGCGCAAACCAGTCGCTTATTGCGATTTTTTTTTTTTTTTTTACAAAAATATGTCGAAAAAATGGGATATTTATTATAGCAACAAGTAAAAAATATATATATTTTTTTTTAATTGTCGCTCTTTTTTTGTTTATAGCGCTAAAAAATAAAAACCGCAGAGGTGATCAAATACCAACAAAAGAAAGCTCTATTTGTGGGGAAAAAAGGACGTCAATTTTGTTTGGGAGCCACGTCGCACGACCGTGCAATTGTCAGTTAAAGCGACGCAGTGCCGGAAGCTGAAATTTCGCCTGGGCACGAAGGGGGTTTATGTGCCCAGTAAGCAAGTGGTTAATAATATGGTGGAGGGAGGTGTGGTGTTTTTTCTAATTTTTGTAGAAGTAATTTATTGCGGTTGACTAAATCAGGGGTTGACAAATTTGCTTGGAATCTAGGAGCCAGGTAAAAAAGTTAGGAGCCAGAAAACGCGCCCCGTCCCGACGAGCTTGCGCGCAGAAGCGAACACATACGTGAGCAGCGCCCGCATATGTAAACGGTGTTCAAACCACACATGTGAGGTATCGCCGCGATTGGTAGAGCGAGAGCAATAATTCTAGCCCTAGACCTCCTCTGTAACTCATGCAACCTGTAGATTTTTTTTAAACATCGCCTATGAAGATTTTAAAGGGTAAAAGTTTGTCAGCATTCCACGAGCGGACGCAATTTTGAAGCGTGACATGTTGGGTATGAATTTACTCGGCGTAACATTATCTTTTATAATATAAAAAAAAAAATGGGGATAACTTTACTGTTGTCTTATTTTTTAATTAAAAAAAGTGTAATTTTTTCACGAAAAAAGTGCGCTTGTAAGACCGCTGCGCAAATACGGCGTGACAGAAAGTATTGCAACGATCACCATTTTATTCTCTAGGGTGTTAGGATAAAAAATATATATAATGTTTGGGGGTTCTAATTAGAGGGAAGAAGATGGCAGTGAAAATAGTGAAAAACAACATTAGAATTGCTGTTTAACTTGTAATGCTTAACTTGTAATACCAACGGCCACCACCAGATGGCGCCAGCTCACAAAAAATAAATAAAAAAAAAATGTTTTTTTTTTTTTTTTTTGCCCCCCTTCCAAGCCAAGTCGCCAGGACCCTATTTCTAGTCGCCATGGCGACCTGGCGCCCGGGATTTGTCGAGCCCTGGACTAAATAAATAAAAAAGAAAAAGTGCAGCGCTGAGTATTCAGTGAAATGAATCAAAAAATATGGTAAATAATCAAAATTCAGTGAAAAATCAAAGAAATTTGAAAAAGAAAAAAGAGGGGGACACACCCCCAAGTAATGTGACAGGTAAATAACCTGAAAGACAGCTAGAAAGTGAGATCTAGCTGGATAATGTGTAATATAAACACACCGTGATAGGTGAGAGGACACAAAAATAAATGATAATGAGAACCTCAAATGAAGTCCATATAATTTATACGTGTAACTCCAAAATGTAAATGTGATAGTCCAAGGTCAAAATGGCCTATACAGTCCAAAGAAATATATATATGCAATGTATTTCCTTTATTGGAGTTGGTCAAAAGTTCTTTGTGGAAAAGACCAGATGACTGTAGAGGAATGGAAGATGTTGTGATCTTCTCAGGTATGGAACTCAGATGTTCTTAATAAGCAGTTGGAACCTCGTCAGCAATCCACAATGGTATCCAAATAAACAAGTATAAAGATGGGTACTCTTACCGGAAAGTGTGGACATACACGTCAGCGACGGTATGTCAAACACGCATGTACGAGCTCCTAGGCAGCCGTGATGTCAATGGGGAAGCTGTTTGATGTGCCAGCCTTTAATCCGCCAGGACGGGTCCAATCCAATGAGAGGAGACAGCTCGTGCAGGTGTGGTTCTCAGATGAAAGAGTGTAGTATGCAGGCCAAACGTAGAAACCATGTAAGGGAAAACGTACTCACATAGTGCGGTTAATCCCAAAACAAGCCTTTATTAGGCATAGAAAATAAAAGCCAAAATAAACAAAAAACTGGATAAAAATATATAAAATAGATAAAAAAGTACAAGCCCAGTGAAAGACGAGTACAAGTGATCACAAGTAAAATATGGCGTAATGAGCAAGTAGCGTATGAGCTATGTACCCGACATGTTTCGAGCGGCAGAGCTCTTCAACTGGGGCCATGCCGCTCGAAACATGTCGGGTACATAGCTCATACGCTACTTGCTCATTACGCCATATTTTACTTGTGATCACTTGTACTCGTCTTTCACTGGGCTTGTACTTTTTTATCTATTTTATATATTTTTATCCAGTTTTTTGTTTATTTTGGCTTTTATTTTCTATGCCTAATAAAGGCTTGTTTTGGGATTAACCGCACTATGTGAGTACGTTTTCCCTTACATGGTTTCTACGTTTGGCCTGCATACTACACTCTTTCATCTGAGAACCACACCTGCACGAGCTGTCTCCTCTCATTGGATTGGACCCGTCCTGGCGGATTAAAGGCTGGCACATCAAACAGCTTCCCCATTGACATCACGGCTGCCTAGGAGCTCGTACATGCGTGTTTGACATACCGTCGCTGACGTGTATGTCCACACTTTCCGGTAAGAGTACCCATCTTTATACTTGTTTATTTGGATACCATTGTGGATTGCTGACGAGGTTCCAACTGCTTATTAAGAACATCTGAGTTCCATACCTGAGAAGATCACAACATCTTCCATTCCTCTACAGTCATCTGGTCTTTTCCACAAAGAACTTTTGACCAACTCCAATAAAGGAAATACATTGCATATATATATTTCTTTGGACTGTATAGGCCATTTTGACCTTGGACTATCACATTTACATTTTGGGGTTACACGTATAAATTATATGGACTTCATTTGAGGTTCTCATTATCATTTATTTTTGTGTCCTCTCACCTATCACGGTGTGTTTATATTACACATTATCCAGCTAGATCTCACTTTCTAGCTGTCTTTCAGGTTATTTACCTGTCACATTACTTGGGGGTGTGTCCCCCTCTTTTTTCTTTTTCAAATTTCTTTGATTTTTCACTGAATTTTGATTATTTACCATATTTTTTGATTCATTTCACTGAATACTCAGCGCTGCACTTTTTCTTTTTTATTCTTTGTACACAATATTGTCTTTTGTTGGTGCTAGCTGCTACTGGTTTACAATATTTACAGTTAGCGCAACTTTTTTTTCCTCATTTTATCTGGACTAAATAAAGCCTATAATTCCCAGCAGTTCCTTGTTGAGGAATTCTTTCTGGGAGGAGGGGTGTTTTTTTTTTTAACCTCCTGTCTCTTTTTTTTGTATATGCTTAGTTCATTCAAAGGAACAACCTATGAGACTATTCTGCTACCGCAGAGATTTCCCATTTTTTGCTGAACGTTGTTTGGATATTGGGACAACATGCACGATTATAGTGCATTCCTCCAATCAAAAAAAATATAGTGGATGAGCTTGTTAGTTACCGAATTTTTGGTGTTTTTTGTGATAGAAGATAATGGGCCTGAATTCGCACCTGAGCCGCACCGCAACGCCTAGAAAAAACACACACTTTTTTGGGCAATGCGCAGTGCAAATGCATCACACATATGTGAACCAGCCTCCCTAAAATCAATGTATTTTATAATGTTATGCGAATTGGATGCGGGTTTAAGCCGCCCTCAATTCGCATAGGTGTGAACCCAGCATTAACCACTTAAGGACCGCTTCCTGCACATATACGTCGGCAGAATGGCACGGCTGGGCACATGTACGTCCTGTACTAGTACCCAGCCGTGGGTCGCGGGCGCGCGCTCGCAACCTGGTGCGAAGCTCCGGGACCGCAGGACTCGCGGACCCGATCGCCGCTGGAGTCCTGCGATCGGTCCCCGAAGCTGAAGAACGGGGAAAGACGTGTGTAAACACGGCTTCCCCGTTCTTCACGGTGGCGGCAGCATCGATCATGTGATCCCTTTTATAGGGGGACACAATCGATGACGTCACACCTACAGCCACACCCCCCCTACAGTTGTAAACACACTTCAGGTCACACATAACCCCATCAGCGCCCCCTTGTGGTTAACTCCCAAACGGCAACTGTCATTTTCACAGTAAACAATGCATTTTTAATGCATTTTTTTGCTGTGAAAATGACAATGGTCCCAAAAATGTGTCAAAATTGTCCGATCTGTCCGCCATAATGTCGCAGTCACGAAAAAAAAAATCGCTGATCGCCGCCATTAGTAGTAAAAAAAAAAAAAAAATTATAAAAATGCAATAAAACTATCCCCTATTTTGTAAACGCTATAAATTTTGCGCAAACCAACCGATAAACGCTTATTGCGATTTTTTTTTTTACCAAAAATAGGTAGAAGAATACGTATCGGCCTAAACTGAGGGAACATTTTTTTTTTTTATATATTTTTGGGGGATATTTATTATAGCAAAAAGTAAAAAAATATTGTTTTTTTTCAAAATTGACGCTCTATTTTTGTTTATAGCACAAAAAATAAATACCGCAGAGGTGATCAAATACCACCAAAATAAAGCTTTATTTATGGGGAAAAAAGGACGCCAATTTTGTTTGGGAGCCACGTCGCACGACCGCGCAATTGTCCGTTAAAGCGACGCAGTGCCGAATCGCAAAACCTGGCCTGGGCATTTAGCTGCAAAATGGTCCGGGGCTTAAGTGGTTGAATGCATTTTTTGCTGTGAAAATTACAATGATCCCAAAAATGTGTCAAAATAGTCCGAAGTGTCCGCCATAATGTCGCGGTCACGAAAAAAAAATCGCTGATCGCCGCCATTAGTAGTAAAAAAAATAATAATAAAAATGCAATAAAACTATCCCCTATTTTGTAAACATTATACATTTTGCGCAAACCAACTGATAAACGCTTATTGCGTTTTTTTTTTTTACCAAAAATAGGTAGAAGAATACGTATCGGCCTAAACTGAGGAAAAAATATATTTTTTTATATATTTTTGGGGGATATTTTTTTTATAGCAAAAAGTAAAAAATATTGAATTTTTTTCAAAATTGTCTCTCTATTTTTGTTTATAGCGCAAAAAATTAAAACCGCAGAGGTGATCAAATACCACCAAAAGAAAGCTGTATTTGTGGGAAAAAAAGGACGCCAATTTTGTTTGGGAGCCACGTCGCAATTGTCAGTTAAAGCGACGCAGTGCCGAATCGCAAAAAGGGGAAAGGACCTTTAGCTGCATTTTGGTCCCGGTCTTAAGTGGTTAAAGCATGAAACTGTTCCCCCCCCCCCCCCAAAAAAAACGCATTTGAAAAATTGCTGCACAAGTACCGTGCGATATAAAAAGTTGCAATGACCGCCATTGTATTCTCTAGGGCCTCTGCAAACAAAAGATATATATATAATGTTTGGGGGTTCTGTGTAATTTTCTAGCAGAAAAAAATGATGATTTTTACATGTAGGAGTGAAGTGCCAGAATTGGCCTGGTTGTCAAGTGGTTAAAATTGGCACTTTTGATTTTATCATGTTCGTGTCCCATAGACTTTAACCGGGTTCGCATATTCTGCTGTGAACCGAACCAGGGGGGTGTTTGGCTCATCCCTATTTTGAAATTTCCAATTTCCAAAATTTCCAGTTGGCGAATTTTGAATTTTCGGAAATTGAAAAATTTGGAAATTTCTGAACTAATTTGTCAAAATTAGTTAACCACTTCCAGCCCAAGGACGTCATATGACGTCCTGGACTTTCAGTGGGGAAATCTGAATGATGGGTGCAGCCACAGGCATCATTCAGATATCCATCTCTTCAGCCAGTGAATCCCTGCACCATAAGAACGATCATAGCGGCGGTTCCACCGCTTGATCATTCTTATAGGCGGCGGGAGGGGATGCCCCCCCTCCCGCCGCCATCTGGTGCTTCTCCGGGCTCTCCTTTGCCATCGGAGACCCGGAGAAACGATCCGCCGGCGTCCGATGGAAACCATAGAGTAAACTGGTGACCAGAATCTCTATGATCGTCGGAGGCCCGGGCGCGATGTTATGACGTCACACCCGGGTCCTGGAATGTAAACACAGCCGCAATCGCGGCTGAAAGCATTAGATCGGTGAATTTTTTTTCACAATCTAATGCTTTCCAGCCTGGAGGAGAGATGTGGGGTCTTATTGACCCCGCCTCTCTCCATAAAGAGTACCTGTCACAAACCATTCCTATTACAAGGGATGTTTACATTCCTTGTAATAGGAATAAAAGTGATCAAAAAAAAAAAAAGTCTAAAAAAGTGTAAAAATAAAAGAAATTGAGTAAAATAAAATAAAATTTTTTTTTTTAAACGCCCCTATCCCCGGTAGCTCGCGTTTAGAAGCGAACACACACGCAAGTCCCGCCCACATATGTAAACGCCGTTCAAACCACACATGTGAGGTATCGCCGCGTGCGTTAGAGCACCAGCAACACTTCTAGCACTAGACCTCCTCTGTAACTCCAAATTTGTAACTTGTAAAAAAATAAACATAAACAACGCCTATGGAGATTTTTAAGTACTGACGTTTGGTGCCATTCCATGAGTGTGCGCAATTTTAAAGCGCGACATGTTAGGTATCTATTTACTCGGCGTAACTTCATCTTTCACATTATACAACAAAATTGGGCTAACTTTACTGTTTTGTTATTTTTTAATTCACAAAAAAAAGGCGTTTGAAAAATTATTGCGCAAATTCTGCGTGAGATAAAAAGTTGCAATGGCCGGCATTTTATTCCCTAGGGTGTCTACTAAAAAAACATATATAGTGTTTGGGGGTTCTGAGTAATTTTCTAACAAAAAAAATATGATTTATGCATGTAGGAGAGAAGTGTCAAAATAGGCCCGGTATGGAAGTGGTTAAAATTAATTTGGAACTAAAACGAATTGCACATGTCTAATACATACGCTACACCAGTGTTTCTCAACTCCAGTCCTCAAGGAGCCCCAACAGGTCATGTTTTCAGGCTCTCCATTATTTTGCACAAGTGATTTGATCAGTTTCACTGCCTTAGTAATTTGCACAGCTGTTTCATCAGAGGGAAATCCTGAAAACTGAGCTGATCTGTCTCTTACCTTTACTGCTGTAGGTCGGCTGGCACCTGTTGTCCCACTAGCTTGTGTTCAGCTCTGGCTGCACTCATCAGCTATGGGCGTCGCCGGCTTCACCTGTTGCTTAATATATCATTCCTTCCTGCTGCTTCCTGTCCAGCCCCCATGTGCCTTGCTGTTTAAATTCCACTCAGACCAAATTCTGGTTGTTTGAGCAACACTTGTTCCTGAGCACCATTCCTGTAACCTGCTTGCTTGGCTTCTCATGAACGGATCTCTTGTGCACTGGCTCTGCTAGCTTTCTGGATTATGATGTCTGCTGCCCGCCCCGACTTTGGCTTGCCATCTGGCTCTCCTTTTGATTCATCCATCCATCCATGTCTGACTGTGTCTTCTGGTACTCTCCTTGCGAGCAGGGTGAACCTGGGGGTCGTGACCTGGGGTCAGCACGCAGCTAAGCCCAAACCCTCGTGAGGGGGTCCCTGGCAGAATACCGGCTGGCCCTTAGATTCCACGCCCTGGGGGATCCCGTGTCACCTGCTTGCCTGTGGGCTCACATCAGTAGCACTGTGACAGTTTGCTCAAGCCATGAGCTCCTCAGAGAGTCTGCCACTGACGGAGGATCAAATGTAACATCTGGTTCAGAGACTTGGCTCCCACTAAGCAAATCAAGAGCAAATAATGCTGTTTCTACAGGATCTTGCCTCCTGTCTGGATCGCATGCAAGTTGCTGCAACTTCAGCTTCTGCCTCGTCTGCTCCCGTGTTACCTGCCTCACCTGGCAATCCCTGCTTGAATCTGCCGCCACCACTTCGTTTTCTGGTGACCCTAAGGCTTGTTGTGGCTTTATTAATAAGTGTTCCACCCACTTTGAACTTTCCAGCCACCATTTTCCAACTGATCGCTCCAAAGTCGCATACAACATCTCTTTCTGGTGATGCACTAGCTTGGGCCTCGCCACTTTGGGAACAACACTATTCTATCACCTCTGACCTCCAGGCTTTTTGGGATGCTTTTCTGGAAAACTTGATGAGCCCAGAAGAGTGTCTTCTGCTGCTGAGGCCCTACTTCGTCTTCGTCAGCAAAGAATGACAGTCGCTCAATACGCAGCTCCATTCCGTATGCTGGCCGCTGAACTCAAATGGAATAATGAGGCTCTTACAGCTACCTTCTGGCAAGGCCTGTCTGAGCGTGTAAAGGATGAACTCGCTGGACGCACCATTCCTACGACATTGGATGATTTAATCGCATTAAGCATTCAAATAAACATTCGCTTCCAGGAGCGGGCCCTGGAGAGATCCAGATCCAGTCATCCCCCTGCTGACCGTCCAGCACAGGCACTCCAAAGACTTGTGGAACCCTCTCCGTCTTCAACCTCTCAAATGTTGGGAAGAACCTATGCAGCTTGGGCCAACTCGCCTCACTCCAGTGCAACGTGCCCGGCGCATGGGTTGGGGCTTGTGCCTTTATTGTGGCGATAAAGACATCTTTTGAACTCCTGTCCAGTTTGTCTGGGATACTCCAGGGTCTAGGTCAGATGGAGGTGATCTAGACCGATCCTTTAATTCTGACAGCTTCTCTCGTTTTACTCTTCCCGTGTCTATCCAATGGGCTCAAAATGCCTAGCAACTCTGCATATGTGGACTCCAGAGCAGCCGGGAATTTCATTGAACAATCTTTGGCTTCAGAGTTGGGCATTTCCTTTGTTGCCCTGGCTATAACCCTCTCCGTGACCGTAGTAGGTGGCTCCTTCTTGCCAATAAGCCCCATCCTGTTTAAAACCCCTCCTATTGCGTTACGCAATGGGGTTTTGCATGGTGAGGAAATCTCATTTGATAATTCTGCCTAAATACTCCAGTCCCATCATTCTGGGTCTTCCATGGTTGCAGAAACACTCCCCGCATCTTGACTGGATCTCTGGAGAAGTATTGGCTTGGGGTCCTCGGTGTCAGCAACGGTGTGTTTTCAAGGTACTACCACTTTCCTCCATTCCTCTGGCTGAGACCTCCACAACTCCCATGTTGCCTTCCCAATATCGGCCCTTCTGACATTTTTTTTTTATGCAAAAAGTCAGCTGATCGCCTTTCTCCTCAGACTATGACTGCTCCATTGATCTGTTACCAGGGGCCTCTCCTCCCCGAGGCAGATTCTACCCTCTATCTATACCAGAGACACAAGCCATGTCTGAATACATTTAGGAAAACCTGCAAAAGGGGTTTCATCAGAAAATCCAACTCAACTGCCGGAGCCGGGTTTTTCTTTGTACTGAAAAAAAGATGGTTCACTTCGTCCATGCATTGACTACAGGGGCCTTAGCGCCATCACCGTGAAAAAACGATACCCTCTTCCTTTCATTTCAGAACTCTTTGACAGACTGCGAGTTTCTCATGTTTTTACCAAATTGGATCTTAGAGGGCCTACAATTGTAATAAGAATCCAGGAAGGAGACAAGTGGAAGACCACCTTTAACACCAGGGACGGACATTGTGAATATCTTGTGATGCCCTTTGGCTTATGCAATGCCCCGGCTGTCTTCCAAAATTTGGTTAATGAGATCTTCCGCATGTTGGTGTTGTATATCTGGATGATATTCTTCTTTTCTCACCAGACTTACTCACCCATCGTCTCCATGTTAATTGTGGTACAACGTCAACGGGACAATTGTCTATATGCTGAATTGGAGAAGTGCCTATTTAAACAAACACAAGTTCAGTTTCTGGGCTACATAATCTCATCACAGGGCCTCCTCATGGACCCAGCCAAACTTCGGGCCATCTCCGAGTGGCCACAGCCCTCTGGTCTTAAAGCCACCCAACGCTTTTTGGTCTTCACCAATTACGATCGTTGAAATTCATTCCCAACTACTCCACCTTGGTGGCCCCTATTACATCTCTCACCCACGAGTGTCAATGCCCGGCTCTGGTCTCCTGAAGCCATTGATGCTTTCCACAAACACTCAAGGCAGCCTTCCATCCCCGGTCCAATGGGCAAACGGAACGTGTCAATCAAAATGTAGAACGTTTTCTCAGTGCCTTCATCTCAGCCCATCAAGATGACTGGGTGGACCTTTTGCCCAGGGCAGAGTTTGCCTTAAACCAACACTCCAATGCCAGTTCTGGAAAATCTCCCTTCTTCACTGTTTACAGGCAGTATCCATCTGTCCCCTTCCCTGTTCCCATTTCTCCCCTCGTACCAGCAGCAGCTGAAACCCAAAGGACCTTCAACTCAATCTGGGCAGAATCTAAGAATCTTCATCTGACTGCTTCCAGACATACAACAGCAGCAGATCGTCATCGCCGTCTGGCTCTTAAGTTCCTACCTGCTCCTTGCTTCATTGGTCCCTTTCCCATTCTCCGTCAGATCAATCTAGTTGCTTTCAAGCTCCATCTGCCCTCTCATCTCAGGATCCCCAATGCCTTCCATGTCTCCCTGCTCAGGCCACTGGTTCTCAATCACTTCTCTTGCCCTTCTTCTCACCCTGCTCCTGTTGCTGTTACCACGGATCAGTATGGGATTAAATAAATATTTACTCCAGAGGGAAGCTACTCTGATTGAAGGGCTACAGTCTGGAAGGAGAGGTCTTGGGTTCCTGCTGCAGATGTCTCAACCCTACGCTTGGTGACCAGATTTCATCAGAAATTTCCCTCCAAGCCAGCCCCCAGACATGTAGGGGGACCTCGTAAGCAGGGGGGGGGGGGGGGTACTGTCACACCAGCTGCGGAGCTGATCTGTGTCTTACCTTTACTGCTTTAGGTTGGCTGGCACCTGTTCCACTAGCTCAGGGGTCCTCAAACTGCGGCCCGCAGAGGACTTGTAACCGGCCCACTCGACCCTGACAGGCAACGCCGGTTACACTGCAGGTTGTAACACAGCGATCCCGCTGTTTCACGGAGATGACAGTGTTAACAGTTTGGGCGCGCTGTGATAAATGTCCCGCCCTCCTCCTTCTAGACTAGCTTGTGTGATAGAGCCAGTGTTCTGTCTATCACACGAGCTGGTCTAGGAGGAGGAGGGTGGGACATTTATCACAGCGCGCCAGAACTGTTACCTTCGTGACACAGCGGGACGTCACAGCAGTTGAGTGAGCAGTGGCACAGTAAGGAGAAAGTGCTGTGAGGGGCTTGCGATGGTGAGGGGTGGGGCTTGCAATGGTGAGGTGGGCTGGTATTGATGATGATGATGGTGGGGGGGCTCATATTGATGTAATGATTGTGGGAGGGGCTGATGATTATGTGATGGTGGTGGGGGGGGGCTGATATTGATGTAATAATGATGGTGGTGGGGGGGGGCTGATGATGTGATGGTGGGGGCTGATGATAAAATGTATGTAATGATGATGGGGGGGGCTGATATTGATGTAATGATGGTGGGGGGGATGATGATGATGGTGGGGGGGGATGATGATGATGATGATGGTGGGGGGGATGATGATGATGATGGTGGGGGGGATGATGATGGTGGGGGGGGCTGATATTGATGTAATGATGGTATGGGGGGGCTGATGATGATGATGTAATGATGATGATTATGATGGTGGGGGGGGATGATGATGATGACGATGTGATGATTATGATGGTGGGGGGGGGGGAGGCTGGTGATGGTGGTGGGGGGGCTGTTGATGATGTGATGATGGTGGGGGGGGGGCTGATATTGATGTGGTGATGGTGGGGGGGGGGGCTTATGATGTAATGATGATGGGGTGGGGGCTGATGATGGTGGGGGGGCTTGCAATGAGGGGCTGATGATGTAATGATGAAGGTGGGGGGGGCTTGCAATGAGGAGCTGATGATGGTGAGGGGGCCTTGCAAAGGTGAGGGGGGTTGCAATGAGGAGATGATGATGATGATGATGATGATGATGATGATCGACTTGCAATTAATGATTGTGAGGGGGGGGCTTGTAATGAGGGGCTTACAATGATGATGGCGAGGGGGGGCTTGCAATGAGGGGATGATGTAATGATAGTGAGGTGGGGGGGCTTGCAATGATCATGATCGGTTTGCAATTAATGATTGTGAGGGGGGGGCTTGCAATGAGGGGCTTATAATGATAAAGGGGGAGGGTTGCAATGATCGCAAGGGGCTTGTTCATAGTTTTTTTTTTTTTTTTTTTTTTTTTAGTCCGGCCATCTCTAACGGTCTGAGGGACAGTGAACCGGCCCCCTGTTTAAAAAGTTTGAGAACCCCTGCACTGGCTTGTGTTCAGCTCTGGCTGCACTCAGCACCTCTGGGTGTTGCCGGTTTCAACTGTTGCTTAATATATCATTCCTTCCTGCTACTTCCTGTCCAGCCCCCCATGTGCCTTGCTATTTAAATTCCACTTAGACCAGTTTCTGGTTGCTTGAGCGACACTTGTTCCTGAGCACCCTTCCTGTAACCTGCTTAACCTGACTTCTCGTCAACTGATCTCTTGTGTACCGACTTGGCTAGCTCTCCTGATTATGTTGTTTGCTCCCCGCCCTGACCTTGGCTGGCTATTTGGCTCTCCTTTTGCTTCATCCATCCATCCGTGTCTTGCACTGTTTTCTGGTACTCTCCTTGCGAGCAGGGTAAACCTGGGGGTCGTGACCTGGGGTCAGCACGCAGCGAAGCCCAAACCCTTGTGAGGTGGTCCCTGGCAGAATGCCGGCTGGCCCTTAGATTCCACGCCCTGGGGGATCCCGTGTCACCTGCTCGCTCACATCAGTAGCACTGTGACACACGGACTGCACTATATACTCTCCACTGTATTTATATATACACTACACTGACTGCACTATATACCAACTACCTGCCTAATCTCTATTCATTTGCTTATATATATATATATATATATATATATATATATATATAGCCGCCTTATATAGTGACCAATATATTGACCAATCGTGTCTCTCAGCACTTCACGCTGTGATTGGCCAAAGCATGCAGGTCAGGTGCATGCTTTGGCCAACAGCCGTCAATACACTGCAATCTCGCAGCGCATTATGGGGGTGCTCCGCGATGGGTGAACTTGCCATGAGTATGATATGTTTTCTACAAACTAACATCTGATGTTAGAGTTGAACATCGAGCCCATCCCTAATGTGATTTCAGGCTTGGACAGCAATGGAAAAACTGAAACAAGCCTAAACCCTTCATCATAACCAGACTTTAAAAATGAAAACAAAAAAACAATTCTATATCTAATCGAATTTTTGAATCTGCTTTCAGGTGCTGCCACCACCATTTCTTGTAATGTAAACTGGCAGTGAAGCCCTGCGACTTTAAAGCCAGTTCCCTACTGTGCATGAATGAAGCATGCTGTGAATGGGCTGGCAGCGGGGTGGCGGACATCCAGGCGACTTTGACATGGCAGGGTCACTCGGAAGTGGGGATGGGTACGCGCTTCGCCCTCAAAGGTGCCAAATGTGGCAGCGGGGGGGGGGGGACAAACAAGCAAAGCTTTACCTTTTTGGGTAGAGCTCTGCTTTAAGTGGTACATAGGGGTATCCAAATATTTTAATGTGTATGCAAAGCCAAACAGTGGTATCTGTATGTACACTGCTAGAAATCTTGTGATCCGATAATAGTCAGCAAAGACAGAGCACAGTAGGGTATCGCTTGGTATTGTTCACAACACTCTTTTTGGACAGCAGGACACCTCCAGCTATATAAAATGGCGAGACTGAGGTAGTCTAAAGTCCTAAACATTTCCTGTGCTAGGATGACATTGCTGCCTGCTCCTCTATAGATGCAGTAGGGTGAGTAAGCATTGTTACCCTAGGGCAAAAGTGCATTACTTGATGCATCACTAGGAGAAAATAAAATTATAAAAACTTGAAGAAAGACAAATATTGCATAACCACCTCTGTAAACTAGCAAGTCACATATACAGACCGTTTGTAATGGGGTTTACATACCCTTTAGGCAAAGTTATGAATGATTCCCTTTTTGGTTGACCGCTTATTGTACTGCTTGCCTCAGCTCTAGTCACCAGCAGAGATGCTCGACAGAGGTCCGTTAAAATCTTCTCTCTAACATCTATCCGCTGTTTTGTTTGAATGTGAAGGATATTGGAAAACATGCACTTTGCGATGTCGGAACATGTCTTCGTTGTCCACGTTTCGCATATCCGACGGATGGTCTGGCTGGTAATGTTTGGAAGGCCAAACCTAAAAGCAAAAATGAAAAAGTGATAACAGAACTTGGGTTGTATGTCAGACCA